>NC_052149.1:23846901-24075005 GCF_902713615.1 Scyliorhinus canicula
GCACTCAGTTTAAAAAAAGATCAAAGTCAGCAGTGTCTTTGACCGACAAATGACATACCTCGGAGAAAGGATCAGGAATAAATCACACTCCTTCCCTTAATAGACTTAATGAAAGCTTTTACAGCATTGACCGCAACACTGCTCTTGCCAAGCTCGGATGACATGGTAGTAACGTGACTACTTAATGCAGAATAGGTACGTCATAAAACCAGCCATTTACCTGCCGAGTTCAATAGCCGGTATATTCTTTACAAACTTGTCCCTATGCTTTAATTATTGGCGACAACATATCAAAGGTGCATTGTATTTCAAGAGTTCTCCCATTTGACTCGAGCTAAGGAGTGTTCTGCCTTGGTTCCCTGAAGGCTAAAAATGACTTAACGTTGGATGAGCAAAATTCATATCATCAGCAACAAGATTCTACTCACAGTATTCTTTTAAAAAAAAATCTTTTGTCTCATATTTTTAAACAATTGTGTATATGCATCACATTTTCATACCTGTGTTAATTTACTTTATTGTACAGAAAGGTTTATTTTGTCTTTCTTTTAATTGACCCTTTCTACATTTCGCTGCCCTCTGGGTTGGTCTATAGACCCTCCCCCCTCCCGGCCCCCCTTGCCCCCCACTACCTTGCATTATCCCCCGTCCCTTCCTCCCACTTCCCCCGTTGGCTTCAGCTGTGCTTTGCTCCCCCCCCCCCCCCCCCACAGTCCTGTGGCTCCTCATCTATCTTGTTTTTTTATTCTTAGCTTACTCCTTGTTGCTGGCCTCGAACAGGTTTTGGAACAGGCCGATGAACTGCCCCCGAGTATCCAGGAAGCCTTCCTCTGACCCTTGGATGGCGTACTTGATCTTCTCCAGGTGGAGAAATTCCGAGAGGTCAGTGAGCCAGTCAGCAGCTTTGGGTGGTGCTGCCGATCGCCAGCCGAGAAGGATTCTCCGGCATGCGGTTAGGGAAGTGAAAGCAAGGGCGTTGGCCCCCTTCCCCATGTGTAGTTCTGGCTGCTCCGATACCCCGAAGATTGCCACTATTGGGCATGGCTTCACCCTCACCCCCACAACCTTGGGGCAAGCCCAAAACATGTGGGTGTGGTTGGCCGGGTCCCTCTGGCACCGTTCACATTTGTCCTCCACCTCCGGGAAGAACCTGCTCATTCGGGTTCTGGTCAGGTGTGCTCTGTGCACCACTTTGAGCTGCATTAGACTGAGCCTTGCGCAGGAGGAGGTGGAGTTAACCCTGCTCAGTGCTTCGCTCCAGAGTCCCCACCCTACCTCTGTCCCCAGTTTGTCCTCCCATTTTTGTTCTGTCTCCTCCAGTGTTGTTCGAACTCTGTCCAGTCACTATTTGTATATCTTCCCACATAGCCCCCTCTCCTTGCTGCCTGTGCCTATCAGGCATAGTACTGTGGTTTCTGGGGCACCGGGGTACCCTACTGTCTCTTTGCGGAGGAAGTGTTTTATTTAGAGGTGTCTCAATGCCTGTCCTTTTGTTAGTTTCCACTTTCTCGTCAGTTCCTCCAGTGTCGCCAGTCTGCGCCCTACGTAAAAGTCCCCGACCGTCAGTGTGCCCCCGTCCCACCTCCATCTTTTGAAGGTGGTATCTAGCATGGCTGGGGGGATTCTGTGATTGCCGTAGATGGGGGCCGTGGCGGACATTTTGGTTATCCCGAAGTGTTGTCTCAGTTGGGCCCAAGTTCTCAGCGTGGCCGCTACCACTGGGCTCGTTGTGTATCTTGTTGAGGAGGATGGGAGTGCTGCTGTGGCCAGGGCCCAGAGGGTCGTTCCTTTACAGGAGGCCTCCTCCATTTGTACCCAATCTGTGCCAGGTTCTTGTACCCATCCCCTCATTCTTTCTGCCGTTGCTGCCCCGTGGTAGTATTGTAGGTTCGGTACAGCCAAGCCCCCTCTGACTTTTCCTCTTTGCAGTGTCGATTTGGGAATTCTCGGGTTCTTACCCCCCACACAAACACTATGATTAGACTGTCTACGTTTTGAAAAAGGCCTTGGGGATGAAGATTGGTATGGATCTAAACAGGAAGAGGAACCTGGCAGGACGTTCACCTTGATCGTCTGCACTCTCCCCACCAGGGAGAGTAGGAGTGAGCCCCACCTTTGAAGGTACTTTTTGACTTCCTCCACCAGGCTGGTCAGGTTCCACTTGTGGATCTGTGTCCAGTCTCCGGCTATCTGGATCCCCAGGTAGCGGAATCTGTTCTGGGCCGTTTTACACGGGAGCCCCTCCAGCTCTGTCCCTCCCCCATTTGGGTTCACTGGGAATGCCTCATTTTTGCCCAGGTTACGTTTGAAGCCCAAAAATGTTCCAAATTCTTTCAGGATCTGCAGCCTTCAGTCCCTCCTGTGGCTTTGAGACATAGAGGAGCAGGTCATGTGCATAGAGTGAGACTCTGTGCTTTCTGACTCCTCTCCAGATTCCCTTCCAGCTTTTCGCGTCCCACTGGGCTATCGCTGGAGGTTCGATCGCTGGCGCGAACAAGAGTGGGGACAGGGGGTACTCACGGTATTCTCACAGATAAAGCTGAATCATTTACTCAACCAGCAGCCATTCCCTTTAGTAAAAGACAGCTGAGATATTTGAACAGGACGATGTGTCTGCCATGTCCATAAACTAGTCAAGCAGTACAGGTGGAAACATCAGACTATACTATGTGAGGGAATACTTCCATCAGCCCTTCGGGAAACTACGAATGGAGAGCCCACCTCAAGTATGTTAGATTGCACTGCAGGTAATGGACCCAATTTTTGTAATAAACCTGCAAACGGAACTCCAAACCAGCAGAATTTAACGACATAGTTTGCAATCAAAGGTGAAGGATGCGGTTCATCGGATTCAAGTTAAAGTCCGGTTTTGGGTGTGTTTGGCGGGGAGTTTTGCGAAGGCTGCGGTGGTGAGATTGTGGCCCATATTCAATGAACGGGATCCTCAGTCCCGGCCGTCGGCCGATGGGGTTCCTCATTGTGGGCACCCCCACACCGTCGGGAAACCCGCGGATGTGAGTGCGCTGCCGGTGAAAGGGAAGATCCCGCGGACGGAGAATCCAGCCAACAACACTTAGAGCCAGAAATTAACCCCCACGAGATTCTAAACATTCCTGGTTCCCTCGACGTCTGATTCACCAGACTCGCGCGTCAACTTCTCACAGCTTCTCACCGCTAACAAGGGGGGCTGCTTTTAAACGCTCCCTCACCGCTCACTCCCAGTCAGCACACAAACATGGCAGCACGCCGACGTGGCCAGGCCTCGCGATGCTGCGCATGAGTGGGAGGCCACCCTGTCCCCCCCCCCCCGAGGGGATCGGAGGACCAGCAACAGGGTCAGCAATGCAGCCTGGGAGGCAGTGGCTGTCTGTGCGGCCAACATGACAAGGTCGTCCAATGCCGGAAGAAGTCCAACGACCCTCAACGAGCTGCAAGGGTAAATTACCACCTGTCTCTTTGCATCAGTTCCGCCTCCCACTCCTCAAGTTCCCAAAACCCCTCCCACACCCCCATCCCCAATTGACGGGATGACACCTCCCACCTTCCCCAAAGAGCAGGAGGGGGAATTGGGAGGGAGGGGAATGGTGGGAGGGAGGGAAGTTTGGGGGGGGGCGGGGGAGAATGGGGGGGGGGGAGGGGGGGAGGGTTCAGCTGATGGAGACAGCCTTGTCCGAAGAGAATTAGGAGGCAATGAGGGACTTGCTGGTCCTCCTGCCATGTCAGATCCTTGCTGCGGCCTGTCCTACATCCTCCGGCTCCTCCTTAGGCTCAGTCTCCAGCCACTCCTGGTCCGCCTCAGACAAGGCTGCTCCTCCTCTTTCTCCTTCAGCATGTCGCCCAACTGCTGTGTCAGATTGTGGAGGACCCAGCAGACCATCACAAAGTGGGAGACACTCTGAAGGGTATCGCCAGAGGTCAAGGCATCAGAACCACATTTTCAGCAGTCTGATGCCCCACTTAGTGACAGCACGGGTGGCAACGTGGGCCTCGTTATAACCTCGGTCTCAGGCCTCTGCACCGGCATCATCAGCAATGACCTCAACAGGTATGCCTTGTCCCCCACGAGCCAATCTGTCATCCTGGGGTGTTCCTCGAAGACATCATGGATCTCCACATGCCCCAGGATGTTGCTGTTATGCATGGTCCCAGGGTAGCGGGCAACCACTGGCATGATTCTGAGGTGGTGGTTACTCACGATCTGAATATTCAGGGAGTGGAACCCATTCCTGTTAATATAGGGCACGCCCTGATGCCCCGGTGCTCGCATGGTGACATGCTTTCCATCAATCACCCCCTGGACCTGGGGCATCCAGGCGATGGCAGCAAATCCTGTAGCCCAGGTACTTTGGTACACCTGGCTCAGCTCAAAGGAGATACAGTCACCTCCCGGATGTACCTGTGGGTGGAAGATTGGGATATGCCAGTCAAGCCCTCGCTCGGGCCCTGGAATGACCCAGTGGCATAGAAGTCGAGGGATGCGGGTGGCCTTCAGGGCCACTGGGTGTGGGTGTCCGCCTATTCCATGGGGTTCCATGTTCGTAAGGATGTGGCACAGGTGCCGCACTGTCTCACTACTGAGACATAGTCATCTGTGGCACATGGTGAATGACCAACGACGCCTGTACACCTTGGGCCGTCGCTGACCTCCCCTCCTGGGTCTCTCCTCGGCCTGATGGGCAGCCGGGACTTCAGGGTGTGTGGCGGCCCCCTGCACATGGGGCGCCGCCTCCAGCCTGTGTTATCGCTGATGCCTTCTACAGAGGTCTTCAGGTGTTGTCTTCACCTGAGGAAGGAGCAGTACTCCGAAAGCTAGTGATTTGAAACAAACCTGTTGGACTTTAACCTGGTGTTGTAAGACTTCTTACTGTCTTCTACAGAGTCTTTCCTCACCTGCCAAAAGCAACGTGAGGGAAGCCTTTGCAGGATCGACAACAGAAAATATTGTTATATCTGCAAGGAATTGGAGAAGGAAGGAGACTGACAGTCAATGAGTCTTCCATCCCAGGACCCTCAAATCCCCACTCTTACCATGACTGTCCCACCTTCTCTCAGAGTGCCATCCAGCGAGCCAGTTGTGCTGCACACTCACCCCCGGCCACATCAGGATCCACAATGAAAAAATGAATGAAATGAAAATTGCTTATTGTCACGAGTAGGCTTCAAATGAAGTTGCTGTGAAAAGCCCCTAGTCGCCACATTCCGGCGCCTGTTCGGGGAGGCTGGTACGGGAAAGGCCCCAGACCTCAGCCAGCAGCATTAGGGCGGACGTGCTCAGCTGCCCTCTGCTCATCCACCCTTTGGCCATGAGAGGATACATTTCCAGGGCCCGTATCCCTCTATTCCCATCCTTTCGTGTATTCGTCAAGATGCTTCTTAAATGTCACTGTCGTACCTGTTTCCACCACCTCCCCTGCAGCGAGTTCCAGGCACCCACTACCCTCTGTGTAAAACACGTGCCTCGCACATCGCCTCTAAACTTTCCCTGTTGTACCTTAAATCTTTGTCTCCTAGGAACTGACTCTTCGATCCTGGGAAAAAGCCTCTGACTATCCACTCTGTCCATGCCCCTCATCATTTTGTAAACCTCTTTCAGATCGCCCCTCAACCTCCATTATGCCAGTGCAAACAGTCCGTGTTTATCCAACCTCTCCTCATAGCTAATACCTTCCAGACCAGGCAACATCCTGGTAAATCTTTTCTGAAGTCTCTCCAAAGCCTCCACATCCTCCTGGTAGTGTAGTGGCCAGTATTGGACGCAATATTCCAAATGTGGTCTAGCCAAGGTTCTATAAAGCTGCAACATGACTTGCCAATTTTTATACTTAATGCCCCGGCCGATGAAGGCAAGGTATGCCTTCTTGATTGCCTTCTCCACCTGCGTTGCCATTTCCAGGTGACCTGTGGACCTGTACACAGATCTCTCTGCCTGTCAATACTTCTCAGGGTTCTGCCATTTACTGTATATTTCCCATCTGCATTGGACCTTCCAAAATGTATTAGACTATAAGACATAGGAGCAGAATTAGGCCACTTGGCCCATTGAGTCTGCTCCGCCATTCAATCATGGATGATATTTTCTCATCCCCATTCATCTGCCTTCTCCCCATAACCCTTTGCAGCACAGTAGCATAGTGGTTAGCACAATTGCTTCACAGCTCCAGGGTCCCAGGTTCGATTCCCGGCTTGGGTCACTGTCTGTGCGGAGTCCGCACGTCCTCCCCGTGTGTGCGTGGGTTTCCTCCGGGTGCTCCGGTTTCCTCTCACAGTCCAAAGATGTGCTGGTTAGGTGGATTGGCCATGCTAAATTGCCCTTAGTGTCCAAAATTGCCCTTAGTGTTGGGTGGGGTTACTGGGTTATGGGGATAGGGTGGAGGTGTGGACCTTGGGTAGGGTGCTCTTTCAAATAGCCGGTGCAGACTCGATGGGCTGAATGGCCTCCTTCTGCACTGTAAATTCTATGATAACCCCTGATCCCCTTATTGATAAAAAACTTATCTATCTCTGTCTTAAAGACACTCAGTGATTTGACCACCGCAGCCTTCTGCGGCAAAGAGTTCCATAGATTCACCACCCTCTGGCTGAAGAAAGTCTGAGGTGGTGTCCTCTGGTTACAGTTTTTCCAACAAGTGGAAACATCCTCTGCAAGTCCACTCTATCCTGGCCTCGCAGTATCCTGTAATTTTCAAAAAGAACGAGTACAGACCCAGAGTCCTCAACCGTTCCTCATACGACAAGTTCTTCATTCCAGGGATCATTCTTGTGAACCTCCTCTGGATCCTTTCCAAGGCCAGCACATCCTTCCTTCGATAAGAGGCCCAAAACTGCTCACAATACTCCAAATGGGGTCTGACCAGAGCCTTATACAGCCTCAGAAGTACATCCCTAGTCTTGTATTCTAGCCCTCTTGACATGAATGCTAACGTTGTATTTGCCTTCTTCACTGTCTACTGAACCTGCACGTTAACCTTATGAGAATCGTGAACAAGGACTCCCAAGTCTCTTTGTGCTTCTGATTTCCTAAGCATTTCCCCATTTAGAAAATAGTATATGCCTAAATTGAAATGAAAATCGCTTATTGTCACGAGTAGGCTTCAATGAAGTTATTGTGAAAAGCCCCTAGTCGCCACATTCCGGCGCCTGTCCGGGGAGGCTGGTACGGGAATCGAACCGTGCTGCTGGCCTGCTTGGTCTGCTTTAAAAGCCAGCGATTTAGCCCAGTGAGCTAAATCAGCCCCTAAATTCCTCCTTCCAAAGTGCATAACCTCACATGTTTCCACATTGCATTTCATTTTCCACTTCATTGCGCACTCTCCTAGCTTGTCCAAATTCTTCTGCAGCCCCCTTGCTTCTTCAATACTACCTGTCCCTCTACAGATCTTTGTCTCATCTGTTAACTTAGCAACAGTGCCTTCAGTACCTTCTTCCAGATCATTAATGTATATTGTGAAAGGTTGTGGTCCCAGCACAGACCCCTGAGGCACACCACTAGTCACCGGCTGCCATCCTGAAATTGACCCCTTTATCCCCACTCTCTGCCTTCTGCCTGTCAGCCAATCCTCTATCCAGGATCTTATCCTTAACACCATGGGCTTTTAACTTATTTAACAGTTTCCTATGCGGCACCTTGTCAAAGGCCTTCTGGAAATCTAAATAAATCACTTTAACTAGTTCTCCTTTGTCTAACTTCCTTGTTACCTTCTCAAATTACCTCACACTTGTCCAGATTAAACTCCTGTACCATCCCTCCGTCCAAGTCTCCAAACGATCTATATCCTGCTGTATTCTCTGACAATCCTCTTCACTATCAGCAACTCCCCCAATCAGTCTTGTCCGCAAACTTACCAATCAGACCAACTACATTTTCTTCCAAATCATTTATAAAAATCTGTACTATGAACAACAAAGGTCCCCGAACTGATCCCTGCGGACCATCACTAGGTCACAGAATCACAGAAAAATACAGTGCAGAAAAGGCCCTTCGGCCCATTGAGTCTGCACCTCCGCATGAAAGGCACCTTATCTGCCGATCCTAATCCCATTTGCCAGCACTTGGTCCATAGCCTCGCGTCACAGCCTTCCATTCAGAAGAGCACTCTTCCACCGCTACCCTCTGTCTTCTATGACCAAGCCAGTTCTGTATTCACCTTACCAGCTCTCCTCTGATCCTCAGTCGTGAAGCCCTGCTCTTTAGTGTTTGATTGTTGGCAGCCGCCTCTATGGTTCTGACATTCCTGGAGAACAGGCACTGTGTTCAGGCATCAAAGGTTGTTGGACAATTACCCTCCGAGACATGGCACCTGTGCCTTTGAGGAGGCATTTGAGAATTCAGGAGCGTGAGGTGCTCTCACAACTAACTAGACTAATTCCTCTTTTGAAGTAGCCTTCACCTGTGAAGCTAGAGGCTGCTCACAGTCAAAGGGAGTGAAATTGACTTTCAGAGAGAAATTGAGAAAAGCCACAGCAGGGATCTGCCCCAGAAGAGTTTGATAGGACAGACAGGCTATAGCTGTGGTTGCCCCTGTTATGAGTCTCCACAATATGTAATGATGGCTTGAACGCCTCACAGACACAAAGCCCCTCACCCCAAGCCCAGGGGCCACCCCCGACCAAGAACCCTTCACTCCCACCCACCCCCCACCCCCGTCGAAGAACAGCCCCCCTGAAGGTTCCCCCGCCTCCCTGAATACTTCTTGAGCTGCATGCCGGTAAATGGAAATGGCTATTCAGCGTCACACTTTCCCTCAGTAACCATTGCGCCAGCTTCCTGTTTTTGAAACGGAGTACTAAACGGCCTGCGTGACGTCCCGCTGAGGAGTTGGGTGATTTCCTGGAGGCGGCTCCATTCGACTTCAATCTCGTTAATGAGATTGAAATGAATGCAAATTAGCGTTAATGATATTCTTGCCATCGGAAGCGGGTCAGATGAAACGCAAAATCGTCCGTGCCCGGCGTGAATCTTGATTTCGGCCTCTCCCGCTATTCGCCCAGCACGCCCAAAAACTCCCTGTATTAAATTACGGGAGCATCTCAACATCGATATTCCTAACCCCCTGTGGAAATTTTCATAAACTCCATGGAAACCCATTAGGAGAAATCCTAATGCATTCATTTTGCTCATCGGTTTTGAGCCTCCAGACAGTTATAAGTTTCCGGCTCTGAGCTCTCGCTCAGTTCAAAAGCTCCACTTTCCACTACATAAATCCTCTTTTTTCCCTTTTAATAAATTGCTTTGTTATCCTTTGCTAGGGATGCACCGAAGAGACAATCTACAGACCTAACTGTTTCCAATGCTTCCAATATCCAGCCACTAAGAGATAGATAATGATATCTCAGGCTGATCTTATTGCTACCTTACAACTACAAAGACCTACAGCACCTTCTAAGTATTATTCCTTACCAGAGGTGACTGGGAACACTCGCTTCTACAATCAGTCGAAAGCAACTGCAATGATTGCTTTATCATGCCCAATGTCAGTTAAGTATATCACATGTATAAATGCATCAAAATATCACTGTAATATTCCTATATTAAATAGTTACTGAGTATTCTTCCATGACATTGCAATATACGATGAATCTAAATTCCCAATTGCTAATTATTATTTTAACTTATTGCAAATAATTTATATTCCTTTTCGGTTTCCACTTAATCTAAAACATAGTTGTATTTAGCTTGTTTTTGTAGAAATATTAGCCTAGATTTTGCCGTGGGAATGACGGCGAAATTCTAGAACATAGAACACTACAGCGCAGTACGGGCCCTTCGGCCCTCGATGTTGCGCCGACCTGTGAAACCATCTGAAGCCTATCTGACCTACACTATTCCATTTTCATCCATATGTCTATCCAGTGACCACTTAAATGCCCTTAAGTTGGCGAGTCTACTACTGTTGCAGGCAGGGCGTTCCACACCCCTACTACTCTCTGAGTAAAGAAACTGCCTCTGACATCTGTCCTATATCTATCACCCCTCAATTTAAAGCTATGTCCCCTCGTGTTGGTCATCACCATCCGAGGAAAAAGACTCTCACTGTCCACCCTATCTAACCCTCTGACTATCTTATATGTCTCTATTAAGTCACCTCTCAGCCTTCTCCTCTCTAACGAAAACAACCTCAATTCCCTGAGCCTTTCCTCGTAAGACCTTCCCTCCATACCAGGCAATATCCTAGTAAATCTCCTCTGAACCCTTTCCAAAGCTTCCACATCCTTCCTATAATGTGGTGACCAGAACTGCACGCAGTACTCCAGGTGCGGCCACACCAGAGTTATGTACAGCTGCAGCATGACCTTGTGGTTCCGAAACTCAATCCCCCTGCTGATAAAGGCTAGCACACCATATGCCTTCTTAACAGCCCTATTAACCTGGGTGGCAACTTTCAGGGATTTATGTACCTGGATGCCGAGATCTCTCTGTTCATCTACACTACCAAGAATCTTGCCATTAGCCCAGTACTCTGCATTCCTGTCACTCCTTCCAAAGTGAACCACCTCACACTTTTCAGCATTAAACTCCATCTGCCACCTCTCAGCCCAGCTCTGCAGCTTGTCTATGTCCCTCTGTATCCTATAACATCCTTCAGCACTATCCACAACTCCACTGACCTTCGTGTCATCTGCAAATTTACTAACCCATCCTTCTACACCCTCTTCCAGGTCATTTATAAAAATGACAAACAGCAGTGGCCCCAAAACAGATCCTTGCGGTACACCACTAGTAACTGAACTCCAGGATGAACATTTGCCATCAACCACTACCCTCTGTCTTCTTTCAGCTAGCCAATTACTGATCCAAACCGCTAAATCACCTTCAATCCCATACTTCCTTATTTTCTGCAATAGCCTACCGTGGGGAACCTTATGAAACGCCTTACTGAAATCCATATACACCACATCAACCGCTTTACCCTGATCCACCTGTTTGGTCACCTTCTCAAAAAACTCAATAAGGTTTGTGAGGCATGACCTACCCTTCACAAAACCGTGTTGACTATCGCTAATCAACTTGTTCTTTTCAAGATGATTATAAACCCTATCTCTTATAACCTTTTCCAACATTTTACCCACAACCGAACCAATAGAAAGATGGCGAATGCGCATGCGCCTTTCTGATGGCCCCCCCCCTCCCAGACAATGGCAGCCGTTACCTGGGATTCTCAGGAGGTTTGGGAGTCCAGATGTGTGCAGAACAACATGGAAATCCAGAAATTGTTGGCAGTGAGCCAACGTTCCTCTGCAGGATACATTGAGGAGGATCCCACATACTGGATTCCCCACTGCTCGTGCACTGACACGATCTATCTGCTATGTTGAATGAAGTGCAACTGGGTTTTTAATAGTGTGCTAACTTCATAATTACTCAAAAACACCCTCTCTGGCCTTGAAAAACAAATGCATGTGGAATGTCAACTTTCTCCATAATGATTAAAAATTGCACATATTTTTTTATTTTTGTACTATTTGATGACAAAGCTTGTTTATCTTTATTTTAGCCTCATCCCAATTCCATCAGAAACATTTGTTCCACTATTTGAAAATGTCAATTATAAAGCTCAATCAGTTCTTTTAACTACCCATTTTGTTGGATGTGGGCACAACAATGCGATTGGTCCCTAACCTGCTTGCACCCATCATTCTTGCTGTGTGCCAAGCCATCTCCTTGAACCCGGTGTCAGATATAAACTGCATCGGGATAGGGGAGGTAACCTTACCAGGACGGGTAGATCTTTGTGGGTAGCTTTTTTTTGAGGTCAGCTTTGCTTTGTCGCTGATCGCGAAATCCAGGTCACATTTAATGTAAAGAGAGCTAAACATTTTCCCTGCATTCATAAGCATTGTTGGACATCTAACTTGGTTTTCAGAATAATTATGACTATTAACAAGTTTCGAGATGTCAAATATCTTTGGAGTCCACGAGCAGAATGAGGTTGCTTTCGTCTTCCTATTCTGGATTATTTGGCAGCACTGCTGCCTAATAATAGAGCAGCGTTGAATTCTCAGGCTGGTAACTGGTGTTAGATGCTAAAGAATGGAGTGGAAGCCACAGAGAGGAGAGATCTTCCATCTGTGCTCAACTTCAGAATCATATTCAACCTTTTGCTAGGAAAACTGGAATTGCATACAAGCCTGCATAGCCATCCAAATTTGAGTCAGATAACTGAATACAGAGTCCTGTTGTCCATACCCAAACTCACACCAAGTCCCATTTACCCATTTAAGCAATACCTTGATTTTAAAGTTCTAATCCTTGTTTTCAAATCACACCCTGGTGTCTCCCTTCCCTATCAACCCCCCAACCCCTCTGAGACACAGGCACACTTCCATTCCTTGAACGTCTCAAATTTTAATTGGTCCACCATTGGTGGGTGTGCCTCCAGCAACCTGGACAGCACGCTAGCACAATGGTTAGCACAGTTGCTTCACAGCTCCAGGGTCCCAGGTTCGATTCCTGGTTTGGGTCACTGTGCGGAGTCTGCACGTTCTCCCCGTGTGTGCGTGGGTTTCCTCCGGGTGCTCTGGTTTCCCCCCACAGTCCAAAGATGTGCAGGTTAGGTAGATTGGCTATGCTAAATTGCCCCTAGCGTCCACAAAATTGTAGGTGGGGTAACGGGGATAGGGTGAAGGTGTGGGGATAGGGTGGAGGTGTGGGTTTGGGTAGGGTGCTCTTTCCAAGGGCTGGTGCAGACTCGATGGGCCGAATGGCCTCCTTCTGGACTGTAAATTCTAACCTCTTCATTCACCTGAGGAAGGAGCAGTGCTCCGAAAGCTAGTGTTTGAAACAAACATGTTGGACTTTAACCTGGTGTTGTAAGACTTCTTACTGTGCTCACCCCAGTCCAACGCTGGCATCTCCACATCATGGTAAATTTTATGAACCTGGGCCCCAAACTCTGCAACTCCCTGTCCACCTCTCTTTCCCTCTTCTAGACCACCCTTAAACCTACTTCCTTGACCAAGCTTGACCACATCTGCTTCCGTGGCCTGGCATCAAATTTTGTTTGATTATTGTCCTGTGAAATGCTTTGGGGTGTACATTAAAGATGCTATGTCGACCCAAGTTGTTGTAAAGTGAAAATAGGTGACTGAACTCATTGGCTAACCCAATTTCTGAACTTGTTGACACAACATTTGGTCCCACCTTAATGGCCTCCTCATTTCACTTCCTTTCCACTGTTAAGTGATGTGGGAATGAATGCAAAGCCTTTGTTCGTGCACTGACCTTCTGTCTCTTCCTGAGAGTCCAGTTCTTCCACAGCAGCAGAGAAATCTGATTGGAGGAGCTCATTGTCCCACCTCTCTCCCGCTACAGTAATTTAGGATGTGCAATTCTAAAAAAAGAAACAGCAGTGTCTTAAGATATTAGTTTACAATTGACTTGGACAATTGAATTATTTTCAAAAACAGGAAGGAGCGACAATTCAGGAGATGCAAGTGCTTGAGCTCAGAGTTCCTTAGCTTCCTCAAATAGCTCGGCGGGTTAGACCAGCGATGATGCAGAGCAGGAAAGCCCGAGAATGTTTGTTATGTTGGCTGATTTTAGTCAGGGTAGCAGTCGTGCCGCTGAAAGCTGAAACAAAAGAAAGCTGGGAAACTGAAATAAGAACACATGAAAGCAGCTGGAGCTCAAGCCTTGGATCACTGTCTGTGCGGAGTCTGCACATTCTCCCCGTGTCTGCGTGGGTTTCCTCCGGGTGCTCCGGTTTCCTCCCACAGTCCAAAGATGCGCAGGTTAGGTGGATTGGCCATGATCAATGCACGGGGTCACGGGAATAGGGTGGGGGAGTTGCCCTTGGTAGAGTGCTCTTTCGGAGAGTCAGTGCAGACACGATGGGCCGAATGGTCCCCTTCTGCACTGCAGGGATTGTGGTAGTCACCACTAGTGGTGTATTGTGTGTATTACGGCACTGTCCGTATATTACTGGTACGACGGTAAATCCCTGCCTGCTGGCTCCACCCAGCAGGCGGTGTATAAATGTGTGTGCTCTCCGATGCTGCAGCCATTCTGGTTCCAGCTACAGGAGGCACAACATCTTGTTCAATAAAACCTCGATTGTTCCACCATTCTCGTCTTGTGGTAATTGACGGTACATCAGAGATTCCATGGATCAAATGTCAATCTTTTGGATGAGATATTGAGCTGAAGCTTCAGCTGCCTGCTTGGGTGAATGTAAATGATCCCATGGCAATATTTCGAAGCATTGGAAATGTACCACCACTGGTTCCTTCGCAAGAGCCTCCAAATTCAGTGTCAAGAAAGGACCAGCAGCGTCCGCTCCCAAGCCAACACACCCACCATCGAGGCGCTAATCACTCAAAACCGGCTCCACTGGGCGGCTCATGTCATTTACAACCCTGCCACAAGACTCCTGATAAGCAACTGCTCCGCTCGGAACTCGATTGTGTGATGGAACCATCAATTCTACGGACACGTGCTTGTAGGATTAGAATAGCGGTTTTAATATACTTACAACAGAGCCAGCCTGTTCGCCGTTGAACTTTCGATGAACTGGCCGGCTGGCTCTGTGGCACGGATCTTTATACAGCAGCTCCAGGGGGAGGAGTTCTGGGGGGAGCCAAGGGGGGGGCCCAGTACAAACTCTCGAGTACTCCCAGAGCTACTCCCCCTGGTGGTCAGGTAGTGCAACTGCACTTACAATATCGGTACATATATATGATGTGGAGATGCCGGCGTTGGACTGGGGTGAGCACAGTAAGAAGTCTTACAACACCAGGTTAAAGTCCAACAGGTTTGTTTCAAACACGAGCTTTCGGAGCACGGCTCCTTCACCTGATGAAGGAGCCGTGCTCCGAAAGCTCG
Organism: Scyliorhinus canicula; assembly: GCF_902713615.1. Lineage (NCBI taxonomy): Eukaryota > Metazoa > Chordata > Chondrichthyes > Carcharhiniformes > Scyliorhinidae > Scyliorhinus > Scyliorhinus canicula. The sequence goes on from NC_052149.1 coordinate 23,861,720, forward strand.
TGTTTGAAACAAACCTGTTGGACTTTAACCTGGTGTTGTAAGACTTCTTACGGTACATATATACAATGGGAACAGAGTGACATTGGTAACTTATAATACCGTGTGAATCTCATTCACCACATTGTGACAAGAGATTTCAGGGGGGCACCAGAAATGTCTTGGTGATGCACCTTCCCTGAAAAGGTCAAACATCCCTGGTGGCTCATAGGAGACTTTGGCCTGCGACCGACCAAGATGGAGACGGTTCGTTTAGGAAGGGACCAAACACATTGAGAGAATTAATCAGTAACACACAGTGGCAGTGTTGGGGTGTGGGAGTGAGCGCCCAAACCTCCATAAGACCCAGCTACCTGATCCACCTGCCTGCATGTGACAGTGTGCAGACTGTACTTTGGACGTAACAGCCATTTCAGAACTCATCGAACCGGGATGGATGCAAATCACCCTCCATCCCGAGGGTCTGCTGAAGGAGAAGGTGGCTTGTGGGGGGTCTGCTTTATGTTTTCATTTGTTTATGGGATGTGGGCGTTGCTGGCTAGGGCCGAATTTATTGCCCATGCACAATTGTCCTTGAGAAGGTGGTGGTGAGCTTCCTTCTTGAACCGCTGCAGTCCGTGTGGTGTAGGTACACCCACAGTGCTGTTAGGGAGGGAGTTCCAGGACTTGAACCAGCGACAGTAACTGCATTTCAAAATTACTTCATTGTAAAGCTTTTTGATATGCCTGGTGGTTTTATATGAATATGTCTTTTAGTTTGGGAAATAGACAGCAGGTCAGTCAAGTTAATATTTCAAATGGGTACCCTTCATCAGAATTGCTTCTCAGTCTTCAGTCTGAAGGAAGGGTACGTATTTAAAATGTCCTCCATAGGTGCTGATTGACCTGTTGTTTATTTCCAAGGTTTTGCGGCTGGGAATGGTGAAAATCTAGCACTATCTTGTGACCAATACACATATATGGATGTCAGTCAGGTTGGGATCAGGATTGGCTGTGATGTGCTCCTATGGTGGAACAGTTCTGACACTCACTTTCCATTGAAGACAAATAGCCACTTGGATAAGGCACTAAAGATTGTCTGTAGAGCCATAGCACAGTGTGGGCCTAGCAACCTTCAGAGAGAAGAAGGGACAAAACAGACCTGAAATAAATAAATAAGAAAATACCAGACCCCCAGTTTCATGTCAGGGCAGAAGGATCAAAAGCTTCACCTTAACATTCCATATTAAACCAGAACTTCTACCTGAAGCACTAGTGATAATGCTCTCCACTGGCGAGCACAGTCCTTAGAGTTTCCTGTACAGAAAAAGAGTCCATTAAAATTCCAGGATAGAAGGAAGTTAATGAAACGGAGTTGATGCAAGATTATTTTGGAGCTGCCTGGTTTACCTTCCTTTAGCCTTTTTCTTGGGTTCACATAATAATATAGCCCAGGAGGCCATTTAGCCCATTCTGCATGTGCCAGCTGTTTGGTATAGCTATCGAATTGGTCCCACATCTACCCCCACCACTTTTCCCGTCACGCCGCTCTTTCATCGGGGCTGAGAAATGAAAGTGATTAGCATGTCATAACTTCTTTTCCCTCCAAGCATTTATCTACTTCTCTTTTGAAAGTCACGGTTGAATCTTTTTCCTCTCAGGCAGGACATTCCAGGCCGCAGCAACAAGCAGCGTAAAAAACAGTTTTCTCACGTTTCCTCTGCTTTTTATTTTATCAGTCACCTTAATTCGAGATCCATTGCCATTCGGGCCCTTCTGTGCTGCAACTAGTCTCTCCTTATTTACTTAATCTATACCTTCAATAATTCCGAACATTTCCATCCAACGTCCTCTCAACTTTCCCCGTTCTGAGGCGAACGATGCCAACTTCTCCAGTCTCTCCACATAACTGAAGGTTCTCATCCCTGATACGGTTTTGGTAAATCCTCTCTGCGGCCCTGCCATCGTTCCCAGAGTTCCCTGCAGCTGAGGATTGGACAAGATGCTGCAGCAGAGAACTAAACAGTGTTTTATAGAGGGTTAGTGTAACTTCCTGTTCTCTAAACCCCTATTTATTAAGTCAAAGGTCCCAAACTCAGGGGCTGGTTTAGCTCACTGGGCTAAATCGCTGGCCCTGAAAGCAGGCCAGCAGCACAATTCGATTCCCGTACCAGCCTTCTCGGACAGGCGCTGGAATGTGGCGACCAGGGTCTTTTCACAGTAACTTCATTGAAGCCTACTTGTGACAATAAGCGATTTTAATTTTCATTTTCATATGTCATTTTAGCAGCCACCTCAACGTATTCCTGTTCTCTTCAAAGACATGTCTACGTGCACCCTTGGTCTCTGTTCCTGTGTCCTCTTTAAAATTTAGTTAATATTGCCTTTCCTCATCTTTCCTACCAAAATAGATCACCTCACAGCTGTCTTTTAAAAAAAATAAATTTAGAGTACCCAATTATTTTTTTTCCAATTAAGGGACAATTTAGCGTGGCTAATCCACCTTGCCTGCACATCTTTTTTGGTTGTTGGGGGTGAGACCCACGCAGACACGGGAAGACTTTGCAAACTCCACATGGACAGTGACACGGGGCCGGGATCAAACCCGGGTCTTCGGCGCCGTGAGGCAGCGGTGCTAACCACTGGGCACACCGTGCCACCCTCAACTCTCTTTTTAAAAAAATTTTGCCTGCCACCTGTCTGCCCATTTCACCAGCCTGCCTATGTTCTCCCGAGTTTACGTACCACCCGGCTTTGTTTACCATATTTCTGAATCTCGTGGCATCTGCAAACTTTGACATTTTGCTCTGTGTACCCAAACTCAGGTCATGAATATAAATAAAAAGAGCAGTTATCCAAACACTGACTTTAGGAAATGCCACTGCAGATTTCCTTCAAGTCTGCAAAACCACTCTTTGCTTTCTGTCCCTCAGTTAAATTTATATCTATGCTGCCAGTGTATCTTTAATCCCATTCTTTAATTTTGCTAACGAGTCTATTCTGTGGTACTTTGTCAATACCTTTTGGAAATCCACACACACAACATCAACCATTCTCTTATTTCAAATCTTTGATCAAATAAGCCAAACGTGATTTGCCTTACAGAATAGTACAGTGCAGAAGAGGCCCTTCGGCCCATCGAGTTTGCACCGACGCATGAAAAACACCTGCCCTGCCAAGCTAAACCCATTTGCTAACTTGGCCCATAGCCTTGAATGTTATGACATGCTAATCACTTTCATTTCCCAGCCCATATTTTGCCAACTAACAGTTAATTTTGCCCTAGTTTTGAAGACCTCTAAAAGGAGGCTGTCTGCTCTGTAATTACTGTATTTGCTGCTCTTTTTCAACAGAGGTGTAACATTTTCAACCCTCCAGTTGTCTAGCACTCCCCCTGTAACCTGAGGAGGATTGGAAGATTGTGGTCAGGACCCTCCGCAGTTTTCACACTTGCATCCATCCATAACCTACGAGGAAGCCCATATGAACCGAGTGACCTTTCTACATTGAGGGCTTCCCAGCTTTTACACACATCCTTTATATCTATTTTTATCCGATCCAATATCGCCACCACCACCTCCTGTACTGCTCCATTGGCAGTAAAGTTGCCATCGTCCCAGGTGACCAAAAGGCTGCTGACTGGTGGCGATTTAACCCGAGGATCACCACACCTCAGGTGAGGGGCAAGGTTGAGAAGGCGGAACCTTCCTGAATAACCTCAGCCAATATGGGAATTGAACCCACAATGTTGGCCTCACTCTGAATCATGAACCAGCCCTCCAGCCAACTGAGCTAATGAAGGCCGATGTAAAGTGGCCATTTGTACTCCATCTCCAGAAGAACATTTTTTGTTTGTCCCTAATTGACCCCTAACTGACTACAGTTCAGGTACTTATGTTTTTATAAAAGGCCTTTGAGTTCCCTTTTCCGATAACCATTAATGTATTCCAGTTGTCCCTCTCATTCTCTTTCTTTAGATCTTCAACTCAAAAGGCCGGACAGGTTGAGAGTGCCAATTAATAAAGTAAACAGTATCCTGGGCTTTACGAATAGAGTACAGAGTAGAAACGTAAGGAAGTTATGATAAACCTGGATAAAACATTGGTTTGTTCTCAACTGGAAAACTGTACCCAATACTTCAGAAAGGAGGTGAAGGTATCAGAGAGGGGGCAGAAAACATTCACAATCAATGGTTCCAGGAACTTGGAACTTCAGTTACAAAGATAGATCGGAAAAGCTGGGGCTGTTTTCCTTGGAGAAGAGAAGGTTGAGAGGATTTCAATCGAGGTTCAAAATCAAGAGGGAGGGATGTGGACAGAGTAGTGAGGAAGAAACTGTTCCCATTGGGAGGCGGAGCGAGAACCAAAATTCTCAGATTGAAAATAATCGGCAGAAGAAGCAATAGTGAGAAGAGAAAAAGCCTTTATGTGCATTGTGTGGCTAAGGCGTGGCGGGCACTGCCTGAGAGTGTGATGGAGGTAGGTTCACAGAATCCCATTGTGGGACCCAGTGAACACATGTGGCAAGTTTCGGTTGCTTGAGGAACTTCGTTCAGAGCTGATGAGCTGAGGTCTGAGCTTTGGATCCTGGGACACATCAGAGAGGGGGAGAGCTACCTGGACGCTATGTTAAAAGAGGCAATCACACCCCATAGATTAACTACCTTGAATTTGGCCAGTGATCAGGGACAGGAGGGTGTCGACTATGAGTGAGGTAGGTAGAGGGATCCAGGCGTTGAGTTACAGGAGCTTCAGCCCTTGTTCTTGTCCAACAGGTTTGAGATTCTGCTCCCTGTGTGGATGAGAGCGGGGACTGTGGGGAGCATGAACAAACTAACCACAGCGCCATGGTAGAAGAAGCTATTCAAATGGGGGAATAGAAAAGAAACGTAGTTGTAATTGGGGATAATATAGTTAGGAACAGAGACATAGAGCAGCACGTAGGGCAGAACATAGACAGAGGGCAGCACGGTAGCATAGTGGTTAGCACTATGGCTTCACAGTGCCAGGGTCCCAGGTTAGATTCTGACTTGGGTCACTGTCTATACGGAGTCTGCACATTCTCCCCGTGTCTGCATGGGTTTCCTCCGGGTGCTCCGGTTTCCTCCCACAGTCCAAAGATGTGCAGGTCAGGTGGATTGGCCATGCTAAATTGCCCTTAGGTTAGATGGGGTTGCTGAGTTACGGGGACAGGATGGAGGTATGGGCTTGGGTAGGGTGCTCTTTCCAAGAGCCAGTGCAGACTTGATGGGCCGAATGGCCTCCTTCTGCACTGTAAATTCTATGATTGTACTCTGTGACCAGGATCGAGAGTCCTGTGTTGACTACTTGTTGCATGTGTTTGGGATAGCTTATCTGGGCTGCAGAGGAACATGGAGTGGGAGGGTAAAGATCCAGTTGCCGTGGTCCACGTAGGTACCAATGACGTAGGTAAACAAGGGTAGAGGATCTGCTGAAGGAATATGAGCAGCTAGGAGCAAAATTAAAAAGCAGAACCAAAATGGCAATAATCTCTGGATCACTACCTGAGCCACGAGCTAATTGGCACAGGATCAATAAGATTAAAGAGGTAAATGCGTGGCTCAAAGGTTGGTGTGGGAGAAATGGCTCGAATTCATGGGATATTGTCACCAGTACTGGGGAAGGAGGGAGCTGTTCCGATGGGACAGTCTTCATCTGAATCATGCTGGGACCAGAGTCCTGGTCAATCACATAACTACGGCTGTAGAGAGGGTTTTAAACGAAATAGTAGGGGAGAGGGTTCAATTGCATGGAAAATTAGAAAATCAGAGTTAAAGGAGAAGGTAGATGTGCAGGTTAATGATGAGGACTTTAAACTAGTTAAAACAGGTTAGTAAAGTTTCTCGAACAAGTAATAGAACAAAGAGTAGGGAAAGTGGCAGGAATCTAACTTCAGACACAGCAGATAAGGGGACAACTATGAGAAGGAGTGGTGGTCAATGCAGGACTGAGGGTGTTGTACCTAAATGTGCACAGTATACAAAACAAGGTAAATGAGCTTGTGCGCACATTGAAATTGGCGGGTATGATGTTGTGGGCATCACAGAGACGTGGCTGCAAGGGGATCAGTACTGGGATCTAAATATCCACTGATACGTGTCCATTGAAAGGTCATGCAGATGGACAGAGGGTTGCCTTGTTAGTAAGACTTGATTGGGGAACTTAAGGTGAAGGAACCCTTAGGGGGCAGTATCCACAATATGATATAATTTACCCTGCAGTTTGAGAGGGAGAAGCTGGAATCAGATGTAATGGTATTACGATTGAGTAAATGTAACTACAAAGACATGAGGGAGGAGCTGGTCAGAGTTGATTGAAAAAGGAGCCTAGCAGAGAAGACAGTGGAACAGCAATGGCAGGAGTTTTATGGGGTTATTCGGGAGACACAACAGAAATTCATCCCAAGGAAAAGGAAACATGCTAGGATGAAGCAACTATGGCTGACAAGGGAAGTCGGGGATAGCATAAAAACAAAAGAAAAAGAATACAAAGTGGCAAGGATTAGTGGGAAGCCAGAGGATTGGAAAACAACAAAAAACAGTAAGGGGGAGAGTAGATGAAATAAGAGTGTAAGCTAGCTAGTAATATAAAATAGGTTGCAAGAGTTTTTTGATGTATAAAACGTATGATAAGAGAGTGGCGAGAATGGACATTTGACCACTGGCAAATGAGGCTAGAAAAGTAGTAATAGGAAACAAAGAAATGGCAAAGTAACTGAATAGGTACATTGCCTCAATCTTCATGGTGGAAGACACCAGTAGCACACCAGAACTTCAAGAGAGTCGGAGGTCAGAGTTGAGTGTAGTGGCCATCACTAAGGAGAAGGTGTTGGGGAAGCCGAAAGATCTGATGGTGCATAAATCACCTGGACCAGATGGACAACACCCCAGGGTCCTAAAGGAGATAGCTGAGGAGATTGCCGAGGTATTGGTGGTGATCCTTCAGGAGTCACTGGAGTCAGGGACATGTCCCAGACGACGAAAATGGCTAATGTAACACTGCTGTTTAAGAAGGGAGGGAGGCAGAAGATGGGAAATTGTAGACTGGATATTATTAAGGATGAGATTGTGGAGTACTTGGAAGTTCATGGTAAAATAGGACTGAGTCAGCACGGCTTCATCAAGGGGAAGTCATGCCTGACAAATCCGTTCGAATTCTTTGAGGAGGTAATGAGGAAATTAGACAAAGGAGCACCAGCGGATGTGATCTGAAACCAAAGAGAAACTGCTGGAAAATCTCAGCAGGTCTGGCAGCTTCTGTAGGGAGGGAAAAGAGCTAACGTTTCGAGTCTAGATGACCCTTTGTCAAAGTGGATGTGACAAGGTGCCCTATAGGCGGCAGCTGAATAAGATAAGAACCCATGATGTTAGGGCCAGGTACTGGTATGGATAGATGGTCAGCAGAAAGCCGGGAGTGGAGATAAAGGCGTCTTTTTCAGGATGGCAGCCGGTGACTAGTCGTATTCCACAGGGGGCAGTGTTGGAACCACAACTGTTCACGATATACATTAACGATCTCAAAGAAGGAACTGAGGGCACTGTTGCTAAATTTGCAGATGATACAAAGCTATGTAGTGGGACAGGTTATGTTGCCGAAGCAGGGAGGCTTCAGAAGGACCTGAACAGGAAAGGAGAGTGGGCAAAGAAGTGGCAGATGGAATACAATGTGGAAAAGTGTGAGGTTATGCACTTTGGTGGGAAGAATAGAGGCATAAGCTATTTTCTAAATGAGGAAAGGCTTCAGAAATCTGTAGCACAAAGAGACTTAGAAGTCCTAGTTCAGGATTCCCTTAAGGTTAACGTGCAGGTTCAGTTGGCAGTCAGAAAGGCAAATGCAATGTTAGCAATCACTTCAAGAGGGCTAGAATACAAGAGCAGAGATGTTCTTCTGAGGCTGTATAAGGCTCTGGTCAGACCCCATTTGGAGTATTGCGAGCAGCTTTAGGCCCTGTATCTAAGGAATTATGTGGTGGCCTTGGAGGAGTTCTTGAGGTGGTTCACAAAAATGATTCCCGGAATTTAGGGCTTGTTATATGAGGAGTGGTTGAGGACACTGGATCTGTACTCGTTGAAGTTTAGAAGGATGAGGGGGGATCTTATTGAAACTTACAAAACACTGAGAGGCCTGGATAGAGTGAACGTAGAGAATATGTTTCCACTTGTAGGATAAACTAGAAGCAGAGGACACAATCTCAGACTAAAGGGACGGTCCTTTCAAACAGAGATGAGGAGGAATTTCTTCAGCCAGAGGGTGGTGAATCTGTGGAACTCTTTGCCGCAGAAGGCTGTGGAGGCCAAATCACTGAGTGTCTTTAAGACAGAGATAGATAGGTTCTTGATTAATAAGGAGATCAGGGGTTATGGGGAGAAGGCACGAGAATGGGGATGAGAAACACATCAGCGATAATTGAATGACGAAGCAGACTCGATGGGTCAAATGGGCCAATTCTGCTCCTTCATCTTCTGGTCCTATTCTTTCTCATCCTTGTAAATGTGAATTGTTCCACATTGCTGCAATGTCTTGTAGAGATTCGTCATTACACTCTTGGTTTTAGATTACTGTCTACGTCTATAATACTTACAATTTTATGTGTCTCTTTTACATCTTTAATCCATTATAGATTATAAATCATAACTCCACATAGTATTTACCATGCAGAAGGAGGCCATTTAGCCCATCGAGTCACAAAAGAGCACCTTACTTAATCCCATGCCTCCACCCTATCCCCGTAACCCAACCTGACCTTTTTCCATACTAAGGGGCAATTTATCATGGCCAATCCACCAAACCTCAACATCTTTGGACTGTCGGAGGAAACCGCAGCACCCGGAGGAAACCCACACAGAGACAGGGAGAAAGTGCAAATTCTGGCTGGTTTAGCACTGGGCTAAATCGCTGGCTTTGAAAGCAGACCAGGGCAGGCCAGCAGCACGGTTCAATTCCTGTAGCAGCCTCCCCGAACAGGTGCCGGAATGTGGTGACTAGGGGCTTTTCACAGTAACTTCATTTGAAGCCTACTTGTGACAATATGCGATTTTCATTTCATTTTTCATTTCAAATTCCACACAGACTGTCACCCGAGGCCGGAATTGAACCTGGGACCCTGGAGCTGTGAGGCAACAATGCTAACCACAGTGCCACCGTGCTGCCCAATAATGGCTAGCTCTTCATTTTCTTCTCGTTCTCCGTCTTATGGCTTCTCCCATTACACTTGGGGTTGCCACAATGCTGAGTAATCACCATTCACCATTTCTTCCTGTCAGTCGCCCATCCCTCTTCCGGTCCCCCTGTATATATAATTCTCTCATTGCCTCACCTTTCCACCTGGTCTGATACCTTTCTCTTCTCCTTTTTCCTGGCCACCCCAACTGCATCACTCGCCTCACAACATTTCCTATGTATCTCCCCAACTGATGACCGTTCCATTCCAATCTCTTCCCTGCTACTTTCGCCGATGCTTCCACAATCTTCACTGACCCCCTGATATACTGGATCCTGATGTTGTCCTTTCTGGTCACTCCACACATCCATCTCAACATTCTCTTCATTTCCCAAAATCATTCATTCACAGTTAACGACAGTGTGTGAGCCGCCTCACCATTCGTACCTTGCCCCTCAATCTTTAGAACAAATTTCTTGTGTGACATTTCGCAAATGATTTTTTGCATATCCAAATAGGCTACATTCCATTTTTTTTTTTACACGTTTCCTAAGTGCGCACTGTGTTTTTATAAACTTGTTGGTTTTGATCAGCACTGTTTTCTTCGTACATACTAACTATCCTTTAATTTGGTTTGTTGTAGTTTTTCTAAGAATACAGAAATGCAAGTATAGTGTGCACTACCACGTGTTGAAGCAGGGTTCATGAAGCAGGCTTTGTCCTCTGGGCTTGTGTTTACCATTTGATGGTTAGCATGAATTCTCCAGACTCCTTTGTGCTGTCCCACAACTTTGAAAGCCATGTCCGACTGAACTTTCAGAACACCAGCTGCCGAGACATTTGGTCCTTAACTGACAACAATATCTCAGCAACTGTTGAGTTGCCCTATCACTCCATCTTTGATGCTGTCCCCAGGAAAATCTTCACCGTGCCTCATCTGAGTTATTTTCTGGGTACTGTCCCCATTTTTGCGAACTCAGATCCAAAGGGTACAGACTTTAAATATACCTCATCACAACACACAGACTATCCATCAGCATTGACCACATCCAACTCTACTAGGCCTTGGCCTGTATCTTAGAATCATCTTGGAGGGTGGAGATAACCCATCTTTGTCTATTACTACCAATTTCTTAGGGCCCTTGCCCCTGTCACCTATAAGACCATAAGATGTAGGAGCAGAGTTAGGCCACTCAGCCCATCGGGTTCTGCTCCGCCATTCAATCATGGCTGATATTTTTCTCAACCCCATTCTCCTGTCTTCTCCCCATAACCCCTTATTAAACAAGAACCTATCCATCTCTGTCTCAAAGACACTCAGTGATTTGGCTCCTGCTGCATCTTTTGTCTCTAATAACATGTGGGATGAGTGGATGGGGTGTCAATTAAGTGGGCTGCTTTGTCCTGGATAGTGTCAAGCTTGCTGAGCATTGATGGAGCTGCACCCATCCTGGCAAGTGGCAAATACCCCAACCCAATCCTGGCTTGTGCTTTCTACGTGGTGGACGGGCTTTCGGGAGTCAGGGGGTGAGATACTTGCTGCAGAATTCCAAGTCTCTGACCTGCTTTTGTAGCCACAGTTTCTGTATGGCTGGTCCAGTTAAGCTTCTGTCAAAGCAAACCTCAATGATGCTGACGGTGAGTGGATTCAGTGATGATAATGGTGCTGAAGGTCATGGGGAGATGGTTAGATTCTCTCTTGTTGGTGATTATCTGGCAGCTGTGGGACATGCATGTTACAGCCCATCCTGTGCTCCTTTTCTGTTTTGCCTTTGTTCACAAAGCCATACCTTTCCTCTCCGTTGCTCAACTCTTGTCCTTTCTCTCCAAATCTGTCTGGCTTCCCTCTCATCTCCCTTCATGATTCCTCCAAACTCAGCTCATACACGAGTCCAATTCTGGTTCCCTCGATCCTGGACCTGCTAAACTTCTGACTACCCAACTTTCTTTCTTGGTCTTCATTATAGTTGATACTGTTAATGATTAGCTCGCACCTCCTTGTTTTCAATTTGTTTACAGGATATGGGCGTCTCTGTCAAGACCAGCATTTATTGCCCGTCCCTCACTGCCCTCGAGAAGGTGGTGGTAAGCTGCTGTATTGGACCACTGCAGCCCTTGTGATGCAGGTACACCTTCAGTGCTGTTAGAGACAATTCCAGGAGTTTGACTCAGTAACATTGAAGGAATGGAAACCTATTTTCAAGTTAGGATGGTGTCTGACCTGGAGGCGAACTTGCCTTTCCACAGACCTTCTGCCCTTGGCTTTCTAGGTCGTAAAGGTTGCATGTTTGGAAGGTGCTTCAGGAGCCTCAGTGGGTTGCTGAAGTGCATCTTGCAGGTAGTAGACACTGCTACTACTGTGCACCACTGATGGAGGGAGCATGCTAAAGGTGGTAGATGGGGTGTCAATCCAAAGAATAACAAAGAAAAGTACAGCACAGGAACAGGCCTCTTCAGCCCTCCAAGCCTGCGCCGACCATGCTGCCCGTCGAAACTAAAATCTTCTACACTTCCGGGGTCTGTATCCCTCTGTTCATGTATTTGTCAAGATGCCACTGAAACGTCACTATCGTCCCTGCTACCACCACCTCCTCCAGCAGCGGGCTTCTTTGTCCTGGATGGTGTCAAGCTTCCTGAATGTTGATGGAGCTGCACCGATCCCGCCAAGTGGAAAATATTCCATCACAATCCTGACTTGTGCCTTGTTGCCACAGTTGAATGGCTGGTCCAGTCGAAACCTCCATGATATTGACAGTGAGTGGATTCAGTGATGATAATGGCATTGAAGGTCAAGGGGATATGGTTAGATTCTCTCTCTTGGTGATTGTCTGACAATTGTGGGGCATGCATGTTACTTGTCAACTTCTAAGTCCAAGTTTGAATATTGTCCAACTCTTGCTGCATTCAAGCATGACTTGTTTCAGTGACCGAGTATTTACATATCAATAACCAAAGTTTAATGTAAGCATTTTCACACACATTTGATTGTCAGGGATTGCAATAGAATGTTAGTGCTAACATCAAAATTCTAGTTTTCAGCACACTAGTTCCACACATTTAATTAATTCTACTTCAAGTAATCTATGGAAAATGAAATTTAGTTTAGCAAATAATTATTTTAATTTAAAAAAAGAGGAATGTTTTTAAGCTAAAACCTATCAGAAGATTACACCATCTATTTAGTTGTGAAATATCAATATTAATTAAATGAATTAAAGTTCATTTTATTAACAAGATACAGGTTTTATTATTTATGTGTAAGATCATTTATAATGGCATTACCATTTACAATGTTCATTGCACATATGCCAACAGCAATATAAAGTTCACAGAAACAGCTTCTAATATCGAACATTGAACTCTTTTCCATAAGTTACATACTGTAATCTAAATCTCATTAACTGGTTCATGATTGAGAAGGATTATTACTAAATCCAGCACACATGTATTTTCATGCTCATCCATGCGGGGCCATCATATTCATAATGCTGCTGCATTCGGATTTTGTCGCTTCTCTACGATAATACTTAATCCAATTAAAATAAATTCTCATGACAGAATAGGATTTTATTCTGCTGACGTGCCCAGAAATGTGGACCAGCAAACATTAGCTCCTTCTTCCAAATTGGACCAAAGTCTCAGGCTGGTCATAGTGCTAAAAATCAATTAATATTTAACAATTTCAAATCTATTTCACATATTCATTTCTTTGAATGCTGCTTTACAAATTAACCAAAAGATACACATATGTGAAGAGGTGAAACAGACCAGGTAGCTTTACTGCAACACAACCTGTGCTTCAGTTAACACAATGCCAACCAACTATTTAGATACATTTTCTTTTATATCTGTATCCAGCTAAATCTGGCCGGAGACCCACAATGTATTAATTAATACTTCAATTATCAAACACATTGGGCGGCACGGTAGCACAGTGCTTAGCACTGTTGCTTCACATGGCAGGGTTTCAGGTTCGATTCCCAGCGTGTGTGGAGACCTGCATGTTCTCCCCGTGCCTGCGTAGATTTCCTCCGGGTGCTCCAGTTTCCTCCCACCAGTCCTGAAAGATGTGCTACTAAGTGAATTGGACATTCTGAATTCTCCCCCCGTGTACCCAAACAGGCGCCAGAGTGTGGCGACTAGGGGCTTTTCACAGTAACTTCATTGCAGTGTTAATGTAAGCCGACTTGTGACAATAAAGATTATTATTATTATTCAGAGTACATACTGGGAGCTCAATTTGGGGTATTCAGAGCTTCACTGCAGCTATTTCTCGCAATGATGACTTGGTCTTTTTATGTTTAGTAAATCACAGGCAATATTCTCGTCCTTCTATGGAACATGTCAGTATGAATTGTACAGAGGCATCTCTAAATGAAGTGAGAATGGCCGAGAAACTGGTGCCCATTTGATAGGCACCAAATGGGCAGCGTTGCATTCCCCATTTGTAGGACTTGCTCAGGTGTTCAGAGCACACAGCTGAATCTGATGTTCGGCAGCCTAATTTCATCTGCGTTGGATATAATGCAGGTTTTTGGACCCTATGTCAAATGCACTGTGAATAACCACAGCAGGTGCTCAGCAGCCAGAACAATAGTTCTTAAAGGGCCTGCTGGGAGTTGCCACCCAAAAAGTAGCTTCTTATTTATCTCAGGAGGAGCAAATGCTTCTCTGGAGACACATTGAAGCTGCAGGTACCAGTCAGCTACCGTTTATCTCCTTCTCTACCATGAGAAGCTGGGTTGACATCTGAACAACCCATTTTGCTGCCCCTGTCACAGTGGAGCTGCCTCTGGGATCCACGAATGGTGTCTGCAGTTTACCATTGCTGTCCGACCAAGGCTGCCAGACCAATTTGTCGTGGTCAGGCATATTACATATTAGGTACCTGTATCACTCACTGTGCCCGGACAACATCCCAAATTCTGCACCATCAAACTTCTCGGCTAACATTCTGCGATTTAAATCGTTTTTTATACATTGCACGTAGTTTATAATTTAGAGAAATACCTTTAGATATGTAGATTTAATCTGGAGCATTACCCCATCACACTTTCAGCATTTCAAGAGTGTGAAACCGTTTCACATTACATTTTTCCACAAAACTAGGGATCCTGTGCGCTCCCAGTACAATTCCAGAGACCAAAGGACTTTATTGAAATGCGTATCTACACAATTCCTGCATTCCGATAGCTGTTAAGCATGGTTTGAGCTATAATCTATACTAAGCAGTATGGGCCTGCATCGGATTAATAAGAACCTGTGTTGAAGGTAAACCATGCAAATTCAACAACTTGTTGAATGCAGAGAAAAGGAAAGTGGCCATCAGCTTACCTCAGATTGAGAATCGACATTTGAAAGCTATGTCCAAGGGCAAAACACTCTTCTTACGAGAATACATTTCGAAGCAAGTTCCTAACGACGCACATCTCGCCAGGAGCTGCTCCAAACTACACAGCTCAAATGGATAATCTGATTGTTTTAATCCCCTGCTCAAAATGGAACATCTGCAGCAAAGCAGTATGTGCGAGAAAAACAAGTTACTCTTGATTCACCTTCTCCACTGGTTTGGCTGAAGTGAACACCAGTTGAAGAAGGTACACGTTTCACTGATGTTGGATTGAAACATTTGAAACAATCGCATGAAGTCAAATCGCAATAGGGTGCTTTGTTCATCGATGACCTACATTTCCATGGCTCATTATGATGCCATCCCTCTTAAATTATAGCAAATCATATGCAAGGCTGTCATTATTAATTAATCCAAATAGATGCGGTACAATTAAACCCTCGACAGACTCAGTAACAGTGAAAGCTGGACACAAATAAAGTAAAATTCTTAGGATAGCTGGCGAAATAATATCTGCCTGTTCAACTGTAACTACATTTATTTTTTATTCATTCAGGAGTTCCATTTATTTCAGTGTTGTGGAGATATCTAAATATTTAGCAGAAAACATTAATAGTGATCATTTTAATCACATGTAACTATTCACCGTATAGATTTTTCTGTTACTTCCAAATCACAAACAAAACCACAGGTTTTTGATTGCTTAATATAATTTAATGCAAGTTTCCCGTATGCATAAATATCATTGTTCTCCATGGCAATACACAATAACAGACATTTGCTGTTTTCTCCACCAAGAAGTAGCTTTCTTTAACTGCTACTCACATTTTTGTTTGTTATGTCCCTGTAAAGTTCCTTAACTTGGTTCACGCCTACAGAATGGCTGGAAGCACCAGAAAGAAAGAAATGAAAGGGCAGATATTCCTAAAATTCAAATAAAGGTTGTTGTTGTTTGTATTAAATACTTGAATTTGAGTATTCGTCTTAATAGTCCACTGCTCCACTCCTCATGCAAGTAAGCCAATCTGTCTGATTACATTTCACCATATGGGCTCTGGGTTGAATTAAGTTTGCCTGCGCAAACATAGGAAATAAGTAACAGCAGCAACCTATATTTATGTAGCACCTTAAGTGCACCGAGACTTCCTAAGTCACTTCACAGGAGTATTATAAAACAAATTGTGGCATCCAACCACTTAAGGAGATATTAGGTCAGATGACCAAATCTTTCTTGGTTTAAGGAGTGTCTTGAAGGAGGAAAGTGGGACGGAGAGGCAGAGAGGAGTAGGAGGGTATTCCAGAGCCAGGGTCCTGGGAAATTGAAGTCACGACCATCAAACTTGGGATGCACAAGAGGCCAGAATTAGAGTTCTGCTGATCCCGTTTCCTCTGCAGTGGGGCAGCGCTTCTGAGGAGCGCCAATAGCTGGTGGGCCACTGATTGAGCTTGGCCATGCCCATCCCCTTGATGAACAGCTTGGTTATGAATGTGTGCAGAGGGGAGGTTTGGGTGTTGTACCAGATGCCTGGAGGATCTCTGAACATTTAAAGGACACAGGCAGCAGTGTAAGTAGCACCAAAGGGGCGCATTTAAAGCAGATACTGAAGCAACAGTGGTCTGAGCCAGGCCATCCCATTCCCAAGGGGGAGACGCTGAATCCACAGACTTGGCACCAAGTCGCTCCCCATTACTGCCCCTAGCCGGAACAGCCACCCTCCCCCCCACTGGCAAACCTGACAATGTTTGAGGCTTTTCTTTAGCCTCCCACTTCCCCTCTGCAGCCATGGCACCCGGGCTCCGTTTGTAAATACTTGCACTAATTCGCGCCCGCAAGACTTCCGCTCAAGAGGAGCGGGGGGTGGGGGGGGGGGGGGGGGGATGTGAGGAGCCCTGCTTAGCATGAAGTGTCCCAACAGGCTAATGATATTAAAATTCATGCAAATGACGCTTTTGCACGGATCCACCGGCACGGGGTGCAAGCATCAATATTGCCACTAGCGAGGGACTGGAGCATGGCATTGGACTCGGCACCGGGTGTAAAATGGATTGTTTCCATTTTGTGCGATTCTCCGTCTGATCGTGATTCTTATTCCGGCGTTGTGAAGCGGCGAAACCAGCCCATTAAAGTTTATTGTTTTGAGCCAAGGCTTAGAAACGCCAAAGTGTATTATGAAGCTCACTTGACCCATCTCATTTATGTTAAATTTGGCCAGGATGAGCACAAGAGCCGTAACTTCAGGTGTGATTCATCAGACTTCCAAGGCGCTTTTATCAAAACAAAGTTTATTATAAGAATGTAGTTAACATCCATAAAACAAGAATTTGTTATCAATTAAAAACATGAAAAAAACACACAGCAGCTACACTAATCTATGTATATAACTCTTAATGAATCCCCCTTAGTAACTGTTCCAATTCAATACAAAATCCAATACCAAAACCCCTTTCTAAGGGCATGGCCCAGCACACTGTAATCTTGCTTGAATGGGACTGGTCCTTTCCCTGAGAATCAGCCTCCAACCAGCAGATTCAAAACTCCTTCCGGAAAGCAACTCTACCTTTAAAGTTACCAAGGCTGTTTGCCACACCCAATGTGCTTTCAGTTGACTGGAACAGCTTTAAAATAAAAAGAGAAAACAGGGAAACACTGCTTTTTCTTCTGCAGTCGAAAGCAACACACCAACATTGAAACTCAAACACTAAATCCCCTCTCACCTGACAGCCACAGCATAGCTCCACCCACAAATGACATCACAGAAGCCGTGCTACAAGCCATGTGGAAGACCAAACCTCTCCTAAAGGGACGCTCAAATTAAATTATTGAGGGTAGAATGTGGGAGACCAGCCAGGAGTGTGTTGGCATATTCGAGTCTAGAGGCAACAGAATACATGAATTATGGCTCAAGCAATAGATGAACTGAGATGGGATGAAGCCAGGGAATTGGCCCAGAGACCAGTGAAATAGGCCATCTTAATGATGACACGAATAGGAGGTTGGTAACTCACCTCAGGATCAGAGTAATTTCACAAAAAATGCATTGGCCATGTATATAGGCTATGTGTAAAGGCTTAGAGATTTCATATACCAACTTACAAATACTTCTATAAAGCAAGTCAAAAGTCAACTCCTGCCTTGAAATCCAGATTATTGAATATTAATACCTGCATGAAAAAAAGTTCATGAAGGCATCCCAAATCACTTTGCAGCCACTTCGTCCTGTAATCACTGTCATTGTTAAAGGATTAAAGTTTCAGTGACAACGGTGGATAAAGGAATTTAGGTGTTAATATGAGAACTGTGAGGGAGCTGAGGTCCCAGGTTTCGATCCCGGCTCTGGTTCACTGTCCGTGTGGAGTTTGTACATTCTCCCCATGTCTGCGTGGGTTTCCCTCACAACCCAAAGATGTGCAAGGTAGGTATTCTGGCCACATTAAATTGCCCCTTAATTGGAAAAAATAATTGGTAATCTAAATTTAAAAAAATATGAGAACTTGGATTTTCAAGACACTGATGATCACATCCACATTGTGTATAGATGTTCCAAACTTCTGTTCTAGATATCACTGGACTATACTCCTGCATGCCACATGATCAGCTATTTATCTTTACTGCTCAATATCAAGTATTGAGATAATACAAGGCTGCAAAATCAGAAGTATTGTATTATGTGCATTGGGTGCGATAATCTGGCGTGTATTTTTAGCGATTTATGCACCTGTCCTCCCAAATTTCTTCTGTTCAATTTAATTTCTTTCTTATTCCAAAGAATAATTGACCTATATCTCTCACAGAATGAACCTCCTTCTTAGGGAGTACCCTGGGAGTTCCTCCTATCGTCCGCTCCCCTGAATCTGATCCCACTACTGAAGATCAAACTGTTTCCAAGGCTATCACTGCCCTCATCTGCTCTGGAGAATCTTCCTGCAAGGCCTCCATCTGCTTCCCGAACTTCAATAAAACTGGCCTCATAGACCCATCTTTCAGCCTGTTCCTGCCCCACGGATTTTTCTCCCCTTGTCCAATCCCTTTCCACCTATATCCATGACTCTTCTGATGCAATCTGTCACTTTAAGTTTCAAATTTCTATGGTCTCCTTTTGACCAAGGACGTCCAATCATACTGCACCTCCATCGCTCACTAGGACAGCCTGAGAGCTCTCCACTTCTTACCTAAACAGAAGCCCAATTAGACAGCATCCTCTGCATAGCTGAACCTTTTCTTACATTGAACAGCTTCTCCTTCAACTTTACCCAAGATAAAGAAATGAAACTTATAGCTGTAAATACATGCATGGTTCCTAGCTGTGCCCACCTTTTCGTGAGGCATGTGGAACATTATTTGTTCCAGTCCTAACAGGTCCCAGGTTCGATTCCCCGCTGGGTAACTGTCTGTGTGGAGTCTGCACGTTCTCCCCGTGTCTGCGTGGGTTTCCTCCGGGTGCTGCGGTTTCCTCCCACAAGTCCCGAAAGACGTGCTTGTGAGGTGAATTGGACATTCTGAACTCTCCCTCAGTGTACCCGAACAGGCGCCAGAGTGTGGTGACTCGGGCTTTTCACAGTAACCTCATTGCAGTGTTAAGCCTACTTGTGACAATAATAAGTTATATTATATTGTATTTTTCAGTATATTTATGATTGATGCCATTTCCTGCTCTCACTGTGAACTGGAATATTTCATTGAATTTACTTCCAATAACCCTAGTCCGCATCCTGCCTGCACATGGCCTATCGCTGGCCCTCCTCTTCCTTGGGCTGAATTTCAATCTGGACGCGGAGTAGCGGTTTGGTGTGCAAATGGCAACTTTTGATTTTTGTTGTTGAGAAAATCGATTTTCCTCCCCATTCACGAACCCTGTGCCATTTTCCTCTGGCCATTTTGCTGGCTGGGAATGCCTGGCGTGAAAAACGTACATCCCCTTGTTGAGGTTGGGTTCCCCATTTTTAGTAGCGGATAAAAATTCGATTTCCTCCCGTACACCACTTGGACCTGTTGCTACAGGGTTTTGGAAGCCCATTAAAAGCACAACAGGTTTGAGAGTTCACAAAGAAAATGGAAAGCATGCTGAGGATTCTGGAACATTGAGAAAGATAAGTTTAAAATATTTTGACAGCTTCAATGGTTACTATTAGGTACTGTATTTTAATTACTTTTAACAGAGATTAATCAAAGGGATTTGTCCTGCAAACAGGAGTTGACTCTTACACGGGACAGTATTATATAATTGTTCGCACACATTTACAGTATATTTCCAATGGATAAAGTACCATAATGTATTAAAATAATATTCCTCTGCTGTCATGTTTTTGTGCTCTGATTTTATTGCACCCTACAGACCTGACTGTTTAAAGTAAAAATCTTGCATCAGATTGTAGTAGAGTGGTCTGCATGTGCTCCCCCTCCATTGATTGGCAGGCACTCCACTTATGAATTGCAAGTGGATATATTATTATGAATGTTTATCCGAGTTTCAAAAGCTTCAGCTCAACAGGTAGTCTTATTGCACAGTGTTTTATGCTGTGACTATTTCAAGCATAAACCTATAAGAAAGCCATTCTTGCGTAAGTTAAAAGAAAGAATTAAAGTTTATTTTTCTTATCAACTGAAATGTAAACACAATAGCACCCACTCACTCATTCACAAAAAAGAACACACCAACAGGGTAATACATTTGAAAAAGATGCAGCATGCACCAAGAATCAACACGTTCTCTCTTTGTTCACTGAAGACAACAAAAGCGGAAGGCTTCTGATGATGAATTCAGTGGCTTAATAAAAGCAATAGTAGGTTTCTTGCTTTTCCAGTTGGTGTGGTCAAGCTCTTGTAGTGAAGATAGAATTCTGCAGGTAAAATAAACAAACCCCAGTTCCCTGCCTGTAGGTACGTTTCTAGGCACAGTCCTGTCCTTTACTGGTTACGATGGCTTCTCTCTGTAATCTTAGAGGGTCTACCTTGAGCTGTCCTTGTGAATTCATAACGTGTTTCTTATTACAAGCCAGTTTCTGTCATGTGACCATGGTATTGCTGTTCCCAGTGCCCAAACAAATAGTTTGATGGGCTAACAAATTGTCACGCAATGGGGAATGTTCGATATACCATCAGTAATGGCTAGAATCCGAGTATCTTTATTTACATTTCTGTGAGCCGGGCAAGTCAACAGGTATCGTTATTTCTAAATCACTTTAATTGAAATGAAGCAGAACAGACATCAGCACTTTGGAAAGGTTGGTTGGATTGTGAGGCTTTCCAGAGGTATGCCCAGGCATGAGTCAGCCCCTGCCTGTACAGAAAACACAAAAGGCCATCTGACCCCTAGGGCTACCTCTAGTTAAGGTAAAATACCCATATTCCATGCTACATTTAAAAAAGTTGAAATGTCTATAAATGCATGGGCATATGACAGGTGTAACGTTTTCTATACTAATGCTGTTCCATTCCTCCAGTTGCATTCGTTTGGATGGTGGAACCTTCCTTACCAGCACTTCTGATATGACTTTCTCTAACCCTAACCTCATCATGGTTGGCAGGCTCCTTCCTCAATTGTGTCCTTTCTTTTTTCCACACTTCTGCTCTCCGCCCTTCCCCTCCCTCAGATCCACAATAGGATCCCCCTTCTTCTCACCTACTCCATATCTAGTCTACAGATCATCTTCCACCATTTTCAACACATCTTCCCTCCCAGCACTCCAAAGTGACTGCTTCCTCTGGAATACTCAATCCCTGTTCTACACACCTTTTCAGAAGATACAAAGCCTGCCATTTTACCTCCTCTCTCACTATCCAAGAATCCAATACACACCTTTCAGGAGAAAGTGATTTACACAAGAATTAAGAGGAGTGCCCCTTATGCCTGCTCAGCCATTTGGTGAGATTATGGATGATTTGTTTGTGGCCTCAACCCTACTTTTATGCTATCCCCGACAACGTATGATTCCCTTGTAAAATCAAGGATCTATTCAATTAAACATTAAAAATATTGAACAATTCCCCCTCCATTGCTCTCTAGGGAAGAGAATTTCAAACACTACCGAGCTGGAGGAAAACATTCGCATCTCAGTCATAAATAGGGCAGCACGGTAGCATGGTGATTAGCATAAATGCTTCACAGCTCCAGGGTCCCAGGTTTGGTTCCCGGCTGGGTCACTGTCTGTGCGGAGTCTGCACGTCCTCCCCGTGTGTGCGTGGGTTTCCTCCGGGTGCTCCGGTTTCCTCCCACAGTCCAAAGATGTGCGGTTAGGTGGATTGGCTATGCTAAATTGCCCGTAGTGTCCTAAAAAGTAAGGTTAGGGTGGGGGGGGGGGGGGGGGGGGTGTTGTTGGGTTACGGGTATAGGGTGGATACGTGGGTTTGAGTAGGGTGATCATTGCTCGGCACAACATCGAGGGCCGAAGGGCCTGTTCTGTGCTGTACTGTTCTATATCTATATCTAAATAGGAAATTTCTCTCCTTTTTTTGTCTATTCCTCCTGTCAAAGTGGACAAGTTCACCTTTTACCACATTATACCAGCTAGGTCCCACCAGAATCGGGATGGGATGCGGACAGTAGATCTCACAAGAGGCCTCTTCTGGGATTCCTGCCGGTCATTACGCCTTGTGAGGTATAACGAGATCTCGCGAGACGTCACAAGTTGGATCCCGTCCACAGTGGGTGAGACCCAGACTTAGAGTTACGTAAACTTTGCTGACCCTAGATCTAACTGGCCTCCGGCATCTACCGGCCTTGAGAAGACCCCAGGTGGACCCGTTTAGCACTGGTCCCCACAAATGGGGATCAGGTGGAATGGCACTTTTGGGAGTGGTCTGCCAGGTGATTGGAGGCCCCCAGCTGGTTGGCATCGGAGCAGGCACCCTGACACTGCTGAAGCCACCCTGGCAGTGCCATGGTACCCAGGTGGCACTGCTGGGCTGGGATGGTCACTGCAAGGGTGCCCAGGCTGGCCGTGCCAAGGTGGCATTTTACCAATACCAGGCCCGGGGTGCCCTGCCCATATGAGGTGAACCCCCAAGAGGCGAGTTGGGGCGTTTGGAGGATGGTCCGGGGTGTTGCATCGTGGTGGGGATTGTGGGATTGGGGTGCCATTTAAAAATGGCATGCCGATCTCTTCCTACACTGACGAGCGGAGCTCCCCAGTGTAGGAAATACTACTGAGTGCGGCCTTGGCTGGGAGATCCCCATCGAGGCCTGAAAAAGAGTGAGCACCAGGAATAACCCCGCTAATCCCTTCAGAGCAGGCTGTTTTTGTTTTGGTTAGATCGTGTCCTAGCTCTGCTAATTTGTTTCCCCATTCATATCCATTTGTAGATTCACCTCCTCTTCGTGACTTTATTCTCATAACCATCTTTGTGTCATCAGCAAATTATTAAGCTTGTATTCAGTTCCCTCAAACAAATCAGTGATGCAGAGCACAATTCAATCAAAAATTTTAGTTTTTGGGCATGTTTGGCAGGGTGTTTCTTGCCAGCTTTTTGGGTGAGAAGCACACCGCTATTTGACCACACCTACGGTGCGTTCTACTGGCTGTTCACGATGGCGGGATATTCCGGTCCCACGCCGGCGCACGGGTTTCCTGGTGGGTGCAGTCACGGGGAAATCTCATTGACAACAGCGGGGTCAGTAAATTCCACTGGCGTGCCGCCTCCGCCGTTGAATGACACGCAGCAGGTTGCCCACACACTGAATCAGTCAGCACCAGACTGTGCAGTTATGTCTTCCTTTAGATGAGGTTGTCTTCAATTCATGATTCCTCCCGGATGGTAAATGAACTGGAGAAACCATCAGGTGCAAAGGGTCGGGGTTGAGTCCCGGGCTGTGTTGCTCCCAGTTGCTCTTGC
Organism: Scyliorhinus canicula; assembly: GCF_902713615.1. Classification (NCBI taxonomy): domain Eukaryota; kingdom Metazoa; phylum Chordata; class Chondrichthyes; order Carcharhiniformes; family Scyliorhinidae; genus Scyliorhinus; species Scyliorhinus canicula. The sequence continues at coordinate 23,885,056 of NC_052149.1, forward strand.
TGGTCTACCTGCTGATTAGACCTTGTGCATACTGCTGATTTAGCTAGGGGCTGGTTTAGCTCACTGAGCTAAATCGCTGGCTTTTAAAGCAGACCAAGCAGGCCAGCAGCATGGTTCGATTCCCATACCAGCCTCCCTGGACAGGCGCCAGAATGTGGTGACTAGGGGTTTTTCACAGTAACTTCATTGAAGCCTACTCATGACAATAAGCGATTTTCATTTCATTTCATTTTCATTTCAGTCTCAACAGTGATGCTATACACAGTCAAATGTCACAGCACTTGCTGTTGGGGGCAGTAGAAATGTTAACAATACATTCAGCAGTGGTTAGCACTGTTGCTTCACAGCGCCAGGGTCCCAGGTTTGATTACTGGCTTGGGTCACTGTCTGTGCGGAATCTGCACATTCTCCCAGTCTTCGTGGGGTTCCTCCCACAAATCCCAAAATACGTGCTGTTAGGTGAATTGGACATTCTGAATTCTCCGTGTGTGTGCCTGAACAGTGTGGCAACTAAGGGCTTTTCACAGTAACTTCACAGCAGTGTTAGTGTAAAACCTCCTTGTGACAATAAAAATTATTATGAACATAGCCTGACAGTGCCACACAGGCACCCTGGCAGTGCCAAGGTACTAGAGGGCCACCCAACCAAGTCCCAGACCATCCAGGAATCTCCAATGGTCTGGAAAACCCACACAAGTGTCATTAGGCCTGATGCACATTTGTGAGGTCCAGTACTAAACAGTGGCTAGTCCAGGCCTCACTGGGAGGCCGTTCATTCACAGGCACCAGGAGAATCCGCCGCATTCATATTTAAAATGTGCTGTAGCACATTTAAATATGTTAATCGCTGGGCGAGATCCAGATCGTGATGTCTCAGGAGGTTCGGATGAATCTCACGAGATGTCTCAGGGGGTCTGAATCTTGCAAGAGGCCCCTTGCGTGATTCACCAGTCTTGTCGCTTCACCAAATTGGGCGTTATGAGAATGTGCAGACTCTGCACAGACAGTGACCCAAGTCAAGGAATTGAACCTGGGGCCCTGGAACTATGAAGCAACTGTGCTGCCGTGCCACCCACTGAAATTGCGCACATAATTGTGAATAGGTGGGGTCCCGGCCTGGATTCCTGTGGCATGCCACTGCCAACCCAAAAATGACACAGTAATCCTGTTTCTTGTTAGCTAACCAATCCTCGACCATTGCTAATATATCCCCCACACTATGAGCTCTTATTCTAGATTGTTTGATGTAGCACCATATCAAATACCTTTCAGAAATTCAATTACACTTGATCCACATTGTCACCTCAAAGAGCTCCAATACATTAACCAAACAAAATCATGTTGACTCTGATCACAACGTGTCCTGCTAAAACTGGCGTAACAATATATTTTAGCATTTTCCCCATGGCAGATATTAGGCTCACTGGCCATGTAAAATCATAGAATTTACAGTGTATGGGGCCATTTGGCCCATCGAGTCTGCACCAGCCCTTGGAAAGAGCACCCTACTTAAACCTGTGCCTCCACCCTATCCCCATAACCCCACCTAGCCCTTTGGACACTAAGGGGAAATTTAGCGAGGCCAATGCACCTAACCCACACATCTTTGGACTGTGGGAGGAAACCGGAGCACCCAGAGGAAACCCATGCAGACACGGGGAGAAAGTGCAAACTCCACCCAGTCACCAGAAATGAACCTTCGTCCGTGGAGCCGTGAGGCAGCAGTGCTAACCACTTTACCGTTGTTTCCTGCCTTCCTTCAAAAAATAATTAATATTTGGTATTTTCCAACCTGATGGGACCTTTCCAGAATCTAGGGAACTTTGGAAAATCAAAACCAGTGCATCTATACTATCACAACTGCCACTTCTTTTTCAGATGAAGGCTCTCAGGTCCTGGGGACTTGTCAGCTTTCAAAGCTCATGGGCGGGATTCTCCGTAGCCCAGCACTGAAGTCGGGGTCGACGATCAGGCGGAGAATGGCTTTCGACACTGAAATCGGGGCAGGCACCGGTTTACGATGCTCCGCCTCCAAATTGGCATCATCAGCAGTCGCAGCGACGTTGGCGCATCATCAGCCAGCCCACCCACAATGCCCTGAAGGGCTGAGCTCCCGATGGCATGGGCCACGTGTGGTCCCAGCCATTGGGAACCTGACGTAGCTGCGGGCATGTCCAGTGCCGCCACACTTGGCCGAGATCCAAGCCGCTAGGGCTGGGGGGAGTGGTGGGGGGTGGCCATTGGAGTTGGCGGGCACGCGGTCCAGCACGGCCGGCGCCATGTTTCCCACGCATGGTCAGGCTGGTCAGCCCTGCGCATGCGTGGTCCGACGATTCTCTGCTGGTGTTACACGCGGCGCCGGTGCTAGCCCCTCACCGGTACCGGTGAGGGATTCACACCCTTTTTCCCGTCATGGAGCACAAAGATTCTCAGTTGGCACTGGCACTTAGCCACAGAAACGGAGTCCAGTCTCAGCTTTTTCAGTACCCTTTTCCTGGTGACTGCAATTGCTTTTAAGTGTCTCCTTTTAACTTTTGATTTACAAGTATTTCCAGGGTGTTATTTGTGTCTTCTACAGGAAAGACAGAAAAAATCTGCGTTCTTCCGCTATGCTTGCACAATTTATGTCCTGTATTTGTTGCTCACGTTATGGTCTCTACATTAGAAAAGCCATAGACTGGGTGATCACTTCTACTCAGTACATAAACATGATGGCAGGTTTCCAGTCCCTTGTCATTTTAATTCTCGCCCTTGTTCACACTCTGACCTTTGTGGCCTTGACCTTCTGCAGTGCTCTCAAGGTACAGCACTCCACCTGTCAGCTCGGCCCTTTAATCTTCTGGATTCAACCGTTTGACAATTTTAAATTGTAATCGCTGCCCATGTTTTTTTTTAAATTCATTTGTTTTTTTTTTCATTTCTCTTTACTTTCAGATGGCAGTTACTCAGGAGTCCTGGGTGGGATTCTCCCAGCCCTGGGCCGGGCTGGAGAATCCCCGTGAACGGGCCACACTGGCAAGCGATTCTCCGGCAGAGAATCGGCGCCAATGACACTGGTGTGGTTGGCACGGTGCCAGTTGAGGGCTGCACTCCGCCCGACGATTCTCCTGCCCGATGGGCTGAGTGGCCGTAAGAAAAGAGCAGAGTCCCACCAGCGCCGTTCTAACCTGCTCTGAGCCAGTCGGACCTCGGTGTTAAAAGGTCAGGTGGCGGCCTGTGGAGGGTGGGGGCTCCATGTGGCCTGGCCCGCACAACTCCGCACTGGCGCAACTGCGCATGTGCAGATCCCGCAGTGCACAGTTCGCGCCGGGATCGGCAGCTGGAGTGGGGCAAACCGCTCCAGTGCCGTGTTGGCCCCCTGTAGGGGCCAGAATTAGTCCTGGGAGCAGCCTGTTCACGCCGTCGCATTGGAGAATCGCGGGATTGGAGAATCCCACCCCTGACATTCGCACCCCCTCTAGACACATCTTTTGTTTTACTGCCCCATTACCACTTTTTGGCCTTTTAGTTGTTTTAATCTCTCCTGCCCTCTGTTCTATCACACACCTCCCCTTTTGTCCATCATATCCACCCCGCTGCCTTTTTATTCATTTATTTCTAACTTTCCTGAGTACTGATGAAAGGTTGCTGACCTGAAACTTTAAACTGTTTTCTCTCTCCACAGTTGCTGCCAAAGTTGCAATTTCCAGCCATTGTTTCCCTCCTGATTTGCATGGATACATATCAGATAGGAGCAGGCGGAGGCCTTTTGGCCCTTCGAGCCTGCTCTGCCATTATCACGATCATGGCTTATCATCCAACTCGAAAGCCTAATCCTGCTTTTTCCCCATAACCTTCAATCCCATTCGCCCCAAGTGCTGTATCTAGCTGCCTCTTGAATATATTCAATATTTTAGCATCAACTACTTCCTGTGGTAATGAATTCTACAGGCTCACCATTCTTTGGGTGAAGAAATGTCTCCTCATCTCTGTCAGAAATGGTTTACCCTGAATCCTCAGACTGTGACCCCTGGTTCTGGACACACTCACCATCGGGACCATCTTCCATGCATCAATCCTGTCCAGTCCTGTTAGAATTTTTTAAGACTCTCTGAGATCACCCCTCATTCTTCTGAACTCCAGAGAGAACAATCCTAACCTCGTCAATCTCTCCTCGTATGACAGTCCCACCATCGCTGGAATCAGTCTGATTTCTAGCATTGACAGAATGTTACTTTTCAATTGGTGCTTGAATAATCTTTACACTTAGCCAGGTTCACAAGGACTAATTGGTCACAGTACTATTAGAGAACTAGGAGACTACAGGTAAGCTGGGAGTTATGATCGGTTTCAGACGCGATGGGCCGAATGGCCTCCTCCTGCATTGTACGTTCTATGATCATCTTGCCCATGCAAGTGTGATTAGGATTCTATTAGCCAGGCACAAAGAAATATGCATAAATTAATATATATATTGAAATGTGGGCTCTTGGCCTGGGAGCAATTGGATGAGCAAGAGTAAAAAGCTGTGCTTGGTTTTCCTTTCACCACAAAGATGCTGAAGCCAGTTAACTCAGCATAACTTTAGCAAGAACCTGTTCATCGGCATAATTTAGTAACGGGTTACATTTATGAGGAAAACAGTGGAATTCAGTTATTTCTTATACTCTTGATAAACCTATTCCAATTTCTGCTCAATTTTGCATCCCCTGTCCATCCTCAAAAAAAATCTGCTTATTCTGAAGTGCTTCTTTGGGCTATTGATATCACATGAAATTCCAGGACATCACAACGCAAGCACACCAAAAAGGCATTGGATGACTGAATCCAGCACTGCTGGAATCAATACAGTCATCTGAGATATTGCTGCGGAATTGATGTTCTGGTTGTGAATGTAGAGTCTGAATTGTACAACATTCAACTTCTAAAATGAACCCGAATATTAGAGCCAATTAATGGCCACATGCTGGAGGATGTTGTTGCAACTAATTTATATGGTGCCCTTCATGATTGCAGGACACCCCAAAGTGCTTCACAGCCAGTGCGATTGTAGTTACTGTTGTAATGCAAGAAATGTAACAGCTAATTTGTGCAGTCAGCTCCCGTGAACAGCAGTGGCAATGACATTAAAAAAAAACACAGGGTAAATTTTCTAGTCCCGTCCACTATGAGAATCGGCATGGGTGGGACGGACAATTTAACGGACCATTGAAAGGTTAGTTGACCTCGGGTGGGGATTTCTGGTCCCGGGGTAGGCAGAACTGGAAAGTCCCACCCACAGTGATGGCCAATAAACTGGCGATGTCTCTCCTATTCATTTTAAAATAGTGCCATGAGAGGGGTTACAGTGGGGATTAAACATTTCATGGAAAAGATGGCAGTGTAGTGCTTCCTCAGTTGATGTACTGAAGTGCTTGCCTCGATTTGAACGCACAAGTTCTGGAGTTCTGGACTTGAACCCAGAAGCTTCTGATTCAGATGAGAGTTCTAACAATGGAGCCACAGCTAAACAGACAAGGTACATACTGGAATATCTTCACCCTAGCTCTAATAACACATAAAGAACAAGGTTCAAGTATCATAATTTGGCAAGGACAGCTCAGCTAGAGATGCAAATACATTTTTCCAGTACATCGCCAGACTAAAATTCCAACATGCAGGCAGCCATTTTTAAAAAGTCACACTTGTGTAGCCAGGAATTCTCCCGTCTCCGCACACCCAAACTGGGAGTAAAATCTGTGCTATTGCGTTAGAAATCACATGGCATTCTTTGTATTACTGAGCTTTGTTTTCACCAATACACATTTCAGGAAATAAAAACAACATTTATTATAATCTAGTGCCTTACAAGGAGGCTATGGTTCAGAATTTCCAATTCTGCAATATAGTAGAATGATTAATACAGAAAAAAGCAACTCAACTTCATTCTGCAATCACCACCAGTATTTTCACTGTCCAAAGATAGCTTGTGTCAACTGCAAAACACTCGACATTTTAACACATATACAACATCAAAATGCTCACATAATGTCTAATTAACCACGTTTCACCCTTCCTTCTTTTGAGATCGTCATAAGATTTCAGATCGCCCATCTGAAGGAATACTGAAAACAGTGCATCACTGGTAAAACGTCTTATAAAACATTGCAACATTCTTGGGAGTAGTCATCAGAAACATTGATGTGAAACAATGCCAATTTACATCGTAAAATTTGCTAAGGCTTAACTAATCCACCTAAAAGCATTACTAATACAACAAAAAACCAGAAGTTCATAATTGTCTTATATGATTGTGTCCAGTTAGTTTACATAAATGTAACATTTATAGAATATACATATATAAAACCTAAATTTTAATAAATTACATAAGGCAACTTTGAAAAGGTTAAGACTTTTTCAACTCATTACATTTCATATACAAGAATTAAAATATTTAGCTTAGTGTCTCGTGTAAAAAGTAATGTAAACAAAAATCATACATGCAACAAAATGAACATATATAAATAAGAAACTGAAGCACAAATTAAAAGTTATGTTCCAATTCACATTTTAAGATACAGTCCCTAAAAGAACACCATTTTGGCCACTGACTAGACTACAAACATCATATTAAAGTGAAGACTAAGGCCGGGATTTTCCAGACCCGCCGTAATGGGACTCGTCAGTGGGGAATGCAGTGGACAAGCCAAAAGGCCATTGGCTTTCGGTGGGAACAGATGATCCCAGAGGCGTGGGGCCGGAATATCCCGCATTACAGTCTTGCACTTTAGAAGTCTCTTTGTTTAGAATATATGGATAAAACATTACAATTGAAACATTTCAGGGTTCTGCACATGAAGGAACATGCCTTTTGGCCTGTTTGTGCAGTTTTTAAAGATTGCTATAGTAAGTTTTGATTGCACAATTAATAATGGCAGCGGAAGATTCAAAGCTTATAAGACTTTGGACGATTACAAAATATTCTATAATTATCATATTACTATTGCCATTAAGTATGGCTGTTAGTTATACTGTGCCATGTATTTAACATTTATCTTACTGGGTAAACATACACTTTGACTGGTATATTACTTTAGAATTTTAAAATCAACTAATTTAGAACTCAATATTAATATCTCAGATTAATTGCTTGAGCTTTGTTAGAAAGTTAGGATAGTTTCAGAAATATGAACATTGAAACATACAGCTACCTAGAGGAACTTCTCCAAGGCGCATCTTCACTGTCATAGTTTTGTGTTCCAGATTATGTTATGGCACTGTTTCCTCAATTTAGAAAAATAAATCATTTCTCAATTATATGAAAAGGTAACTTGGTAGATTAACACTAGAGTTCAGGTTATTGGCCTTTAAACAAAATGGGCTTCTCTGTATTCAAAGTCTGATGGAATGCGTCTTGATCGGAGTCTTTGATATGTCAGTTTATGTTCTCCTTGGGCTTCTTTGGCTGGACTTGGATTCTCCATTTTCTTTTTGACACCATTTTCATTACCGTCTACAGGATTAAATGTTCCATTGCCACCTTGTACAGAGTCAGAGCAATCAGTTAATGCTGCGACAGGTTTGGACAAAGAATCTCCAGGATGCTTGATTGTATTAGAGGGAGGTTTGTAAAAAGTGCCAGGTGGAGGTTGCAAGGTTCTTGGAGGACGAAATACATAAAGGGAGGGAGGCTCTGATGAACTCCCATCAGACTTTGTGGTCCTTACTGGCTTAACAGTCACCGTATATGGCTTATTAGGAAGTAAACTACTTGCAAAGCTATTGCCAGCACTACAGGTAAGAGACGGGGAGAAAGAATTGTCATTGCCCTTGTTTTCTGCAGCAGCATTTGCCATAATCATTGCTGTCTTCTGAGTAATATCATAGCATTTATACTGTTTGTCCCAAGTTCTACGTAATGATTGGGTATCATAGTACGAATATCTGCAGCATGTAGGTGCGCGAGCTGGAATTTTCACCTCCGGGATTTCCTCAATAATAGGGCTCCTTTCACTGTTTGTGTTGCTGCCTCCTTTTGAATTTTTGTCATTCAGGGTGTAAGAAATCATGGTTTCAGGAACAGGCAAGCTTGCAGGTCTTGGAATAACTGGTTTCAACCTGGGAGGTCGCATATTGACTTTAACAAGCTGTTGACTGGCTTTGTCAATTAATGATGACTTGCTGTTCTTCAGCACACCTGATTTTTGAGGGCTTTGTAGACCTTTCCGCAATGCAACAGGATCTTCTGCATTGAAAGATACATTTGAATCTAAAAGGTCATATAATTAACACTGTTACAAGTTCTCAAAGTAGTGATAAGCATAAGTTCTCAACGTAATGATAAGCTAAATAAACATCTGCATGAATTTAATGATCAATAATCATGGCCCAGAGTCTATGGGCGTGAGTCAGTTGAAGTTAAATTCTGCTGAATAGCGTGTTTACATGGGATTTCCACATGCTCCTCACAGATTGGGGAATAATTTTGCCTGGTAGGTACAATCGCACCCTCCCCCACCCACCAATCCCTTACAGGCCCTTTTCTTTTGTCCCCCTACCATACCACCCGATCTTGGGAAGGCCCCCTCTCCTTGGCAAGGCCACAATGGGCCTGACCCCTGGCAGTGCTAAACTGGCATCAGGGTACCCTGGAACTGCTGGCCTGGCAGTGCAATTGTGCCTAGTGAGTGCGCCAGAATTCTACCTTACCGTGTCGCCGACCACCTGAAGGTCTCCAACGGCCTGGCTGAACCGCACCCCGTTACAGCCCATCCACTTTTGTGTGGACTAGTACTAAACAGCGCCCAGGTGCGGTCTCCCAGGAGTGTCCGGTGAGTCTCGGGCGCCGGGTGAATCTGGTGTCCAGGTATTTGCGACTCATTTAAATTTTCAGATCCAGTTCTCGCCAGCGGGTGCGAGATCCAGATTGCATTGGGTGGGCAGAGAATGTCAGGTGACTCGGAATTGGGCCAGCCCAGAGCTTGATTTGGGGCTCACTAGTGATTCACCCGTTGCGCCTGGATCCCCACTGGCACAATGGGGTTGCCGAATCGCTCCCTACCGTTTTTGATGACAAGCAAAGCACTTTTCCCTCCTTGCTGGGTTAGGAATGTCAAGTATACTAAAACTTTAAGTGGGGCTTGAACTCAAGATTGTCTGATTAAGACATGAGAACGCTTCTACCAACATTTAGCCTATGAGTTACTTTCATGATGTGGAGATGCCGGCATTGGACTGGGGTGAGCACAGTAAGAAGTCTTACAACACCAGATTAAAGTCCAACATGATTGTTTCAAGCACTAGCTTTCGGAACACTGCTCCTTCCTCAGGTGAATGAAGAGATATAGCTGGTCATGTAAGACTTCTTACTTTCGTGAAATATTGCATATTAACTTAAATAATCCTATTGCCATGTGGCAGTAATATTACTCTAGCTTGACACCACTATTATCAAATTAATTTGAAGGAAGTGATTTCAATGATTGCTTTCACTTAACTCTTGAAATCTCGAAAACAATCACGGGCCAGGGTTTTCCATTCTCTGCTGTGATGGGGATGATCGGGCAGAGAATGGAGCATCTGCCAAAAAACGGGTTTGGCGCAAGGCAGCATACCTGTCCCCAGTCTTCACCCCTATGCCACCACCTGTAGCAGGCTACCCATCCCGGTGGGAACATGCAAAGTGCTGATTTGCATGCAATTAATGGGTTGGAAGCCAGATTCTCCCCTTCCCGTGCGCTGCTTTGAGCCCCACAGAGGGAAATCCATTGGGTGGGCTTTGGTGTACATATACACCGCAACAATGGCATGGTGGGCCTGGGGGGGGGGGGGGGGAGAGAGAAGAGATGGTTAAGAGCTGGTTTAGATCAGTGGGCTAGATAGCTGGTTTGTTATGCAGAACAAGGCAGCAGCGCGGGTTCAATTCCCGTACCAGCTTATCTGAACAGGCGCCGGAATGTGGCAACTTGGGGCTTTTCACAGTAACTTCATACTTGTGACAATGAAAGATTATTATTATTATTATTATTAAGAGGTGGTCATCCCATTGCTCATGTGCCCCTCTGCTGCTGTCAGAAGGGGGTTCCCCAAGGGCCCTGGGTGGGTGAGGGCTATGGGCAAGGGCTTGACCCCAGGGCCCTTCCCTGGGATGGAGGGGTGGTCCCGAGTCTGGATTGCCCCTTCCAGCCCTGGGCGACTTGAAGGTCAATCTTGGCATGGCGATCTCAGGCAGCCCTCTGTTCAACAGCATCATCCTGGTCAGCGTAAAGTGGCCTTCCCACCCTGAACTGCTCTGCCTGACAACTGATGAGCAGTCCGGGCAGTTCAGTGAAGAATCAACGCAGGAACATTTTCCCTTTCCCAACGTCTGCTCCCTCAGCCCCATGCCTTTGAAACTGCAGCTTTGTGAAGTGTCAGAGCCTTCCAGAAAATCCTCAACATTTGAAAAGACTTCAAATCGTGACATCCTTTGAACCACCAATTTCAGAGCCGTACTTATACTAGTCTGTAACTGAAAGCTTCATGATTCAGACACAACTTCTAGGGGGGTTGTTTATTTATCTTTCCCTTCATGTTTCAATGCATCTCAAGTGTCCTCCATTGAACTTAACCACAATGTTTAAACACTCTGGTTATGATTGACAGCTCCTGACCCCTTCAAAGCAGCTAAATGGTTTCACTTCCTCTTTTGTAACCAAAGCTGTGGTGAGGAGTTGTCAATGTGGTCAAAATCAATGGTGGGTACTTCTGATTCATTCAAGTTGAAGGGAAAGATAAATAAACAACCCTTCTGGAAGCTCTGTTGAAACCATTAAGCTATCAAGCTTTTCATTCCGAAGTGTCTCAGGGGACTCAGATTTTAAGTGCTGCGGACTTTCTAGGAAGGCTCCGACACTTCAAAAAGCAGCAGTTTTATAATCATGGGGCTGAGGGAGCCGGTGTGAAGAAAGGGAAAGTCGTCTTGACTGGAACCTTCAATTAACTGTCTGAACTGCTCTGCACCCGTCAGGCAAAGCAGTTCAGAGTGAGAAGGCCACTTGAGCATTTAAGCAGATCAGACCAGGATGAGAGGGTTGCCCAAGATCACCATGCCAATTGTGATCTCTAGGTTTCCAAGAGCTGTAAAGGACAGTTCAGACATTGGACCCCCGTCCTGGGGAGGGTCTAGGTGTCCACCGCTCCACCACAACCCAAGCCCACACAAACCGCAGGACCCTTGAGAGACCCTCCCTCTGCAGCCTGGCAGTGGCAAAGACGCACAGGAGCAATGGGCTCATCAACTTGACTCATCATGCCTGGCTGGGTGTCAGTGTCAAGGTGTCAGTGCCATGGTGCCGGGAAAGGGGGGGGGGGGGGGGAGTGTGCGGCATGATCTGGAATTCCTGTGGTGGTGGGGGGGGGGGGGGGGGGGGGGGGGTGGAGCTGCTGGTGCCCATTCAAAATGGAGGTCCAAGACCGGGCAGGGAAACCAGCCCACTTGTTGCCTTACATAAATTTGCATGTCAGAGGTATGGGAATAGCACCTGGGCAATGCTCCTAACACCAGCTGGGGTGAGTCCTGATTCTCCACTGGAGGCAGCACTTAACACTCCGAACGGAGAGTCCTGTCCACTATGTTGATAAATAAACACAGAAAAAGCTCAAAATATTCAGCACGTTTGGCCGCATCTGTGGATAGGGAAACATGTAACGTTTCAGATCAAAAACCTTTCATCAAAACTGGCAACGGTTAGAAACATACCCTCTATCTATTTCCAGCTCTGATGAAAAGCCATTGATCTGAAACGTTAATTCAGTTCCGTTGTCCACAGATGCTCCCAAAGATACTTTCTTACATTTATAGTATTTTGCTTTTGTACCAGGTATACAATTATATATCAAGCTACAAACCTGATTCATTGTCATTTCTCTTCCATTTTAGATCCTTCCCCTCATTTAGGATCTCACTGGAAGATGCCATTTCTGAAGATTCCCTTTCAATTTCTGTCAACCTAAAACCCTGCCGACATAAAATATATCACTGTTACATTTGCAAATGGGGGCGATATTAACATATTATAACAAAACATTGTATTTCCATTTCACTTTATATTTGTACAAAAATGATGTTGTTACAGAAAACTCATAAATCATTTGAGGAATCAGTGCATGGACTGGGGTGAGCACAGTAAGAAGTCTTACAACACCAGGTGATTCACCCGAGGAAGGAGCAGTGCTCCGAAAGCTAGTGTTTGAAACAAACATGTTGGACTTTAACCTGGTGTTGTAAGACTTCTTACTGTGCAAACCTGAAGTTAAACTAAAAACACATCCCCATTTAGCAATGGGAATTGCATTCTCCAGAATAGATTAGAATAAAAGGGAGACAATGGTGTAGCGCTATTGTCACTCGACTAGTAATCCAGAGAACCAAGGTAATGCTCAGAGGAGGGTTTCAAATCCTACCACAGCAGATGTTCAAATTTGAATTCAATAAAAATCTGGAATTAAAAGTCTAATGATGACCATTGTTGATTGTTGTAAAAAGCCATCTGGTTCACTAATATCCTTTAGGGAAGGAAATCTGCCATCCTTACCTGGTGATTCCAGACTGACAGCAATGTGGTTGACGCATAATAATAATAATAACTTATTGAAGTAGGCTTCAATGAAGTTACTGTGAAAAGCCCCTAGTCGCCACATTCCGACGCCTGTTCGGTGAGGCGGGTACGGGAATTTAAGCCCCGCCGCTGTCTTGTTCTGCATTAGAAGCCAGCTATTTAGCCCACTGTGCTAAACCAGCCCCTATGTTGGTATTCAAAATGCTCTCTGAAATGGCCGAGCAAGCCACTCAGTTCAGGGCAATTAAGAATGGGCAATAATGCTGGCCTGGCCAGCAGTGCCCACATCCCATGAACAAATAAATGAAAAAAAATGTCAGCAGAGTTGGACGGGATGGGGGGGGGGGGGGGGGGGGGGGGCGCAGAGATAGGAGAGTTAAAATAGGGAAGGCAGGACAGGAGGAGAAGGGCAGGAGGGGTTATTTATTGTAACATACAATTTAGCATCTGCTCTTATTTGTTGTTTACATAAATGCCTCAATAATATATTTTTTTAAAATGATTTTAAAAAGAGGAAACCAGTGGAGGTGGAACAAGGATTTATTGAACGATGTACAATACACAGCCCAAGGCAGTATTTCTCTCTCAAACCAATCCTTGTTGCGACAGCCAACAACTGCGGGTCCAGCTTGGACCGGCTTTTATGTGTAGTCTTTATGAGCTCCAGTGGGTGGTCTCCTCCCCCTACCAGGGAAGCTCGTATGCCACAAGTTCCATGGAGAGATCAACAATGGTTTCCCAGTGGTCCGCGTGGGAATTACGACACCCTCCCCACCCAAAGTCCGAAAGTTCCCCTTCGGCTGCCAACAAATAGGGGCCTTCTGCGGTGCTTCGTCTGAGGCGGTTTCAGCTTGCAGGGGCTCCGGGTGGGATGGTGTGTATCAGTTCATTGACTGTCTTTCTCTGGCCGACCTCTGAAGTGTTATCGCTGGGACCTTGGTCCCGGATGGCATGGTGGCAGTGATTAGCACTGCTGTCTCACAGCTTCAGGGACCCATGTTCAATTCTAGCCTCGGGTGACTAGCCGTGCGGAGTTTGAACTTTCTCCCAGTACTTTTAGAACAGTACAGCACAGAACAGGCCCTTCGGCCCTCAAATGTTGTGCTGAACAATGATCACCCTACTCAAACCCACGTATCCACCCTATACCCGTAACCCAACAACCCCCCCCCCCCCCAACCTTTACTTTTTTTAGGACACTACGGGCAATTTAGCATAGCCAATCCACCTAACCCGCACATCTTTGGACTGTGGGAGGAAACCGGAGCACCCGGAAGAAACCCACGCACACACGGGGAGGACGTGCAGACTCCGCACAGACAGTGACCCAGCCGGGAATCGAACCTGGGACCCTGGAGCTGTGAAGCATTTATGCTAACCACCATGCTACCGTGTTGCCCTGTGTGGGTTTCCTCCGGGTCTCCAATTCCACCCCCCCCCCCCCCCCCCCCAACCAACCATGCAGTCTAAAGATGTGCTGGTTAGGTCGATTGGCTATGCCAAATTGCTCCTTGGTGTCAAAAAGGTTAGGTGGGGTTACTAGGTTCCGGGTGGACTTAAGTAGGGTGCTGTTTCAGTGGGTCGGTGCAGGATCGATGGAATGAATGACCTCCTTGTTCGCTGTAAATTCTAAGACACAACATCATAAGACAGCATGGATACTTCTGTGTCCATTTCCAAACCAGAGTTATCCTCCTGCTGGACTGGGTGCGCGGATGTAGACTGTTGGCTGAGAGACGGTTCTTGGCACGGAGCGGATGTCAATGCTGTCAGTTGGTTGTCGTGCAGTGTCAGTTCCCGCTTCTTAAGGTGGTTCAAATGCCTCCGCTGAACTCTCCCCTGTATCCTAACTTTGTAGGAGACTGGTCCTGTTCTCTCCAGCACGACATCTGAAAGCCAAAGTGACCCGTCTCCAAAGCTGCGGGCATTAACTGCGTCCAAGTGAAACTTTTCTTTAAAATTTAGATTACCCAATTATTTTTTTCTCCAATTAAGGGGCAATTTAGCGTGGCCAATCCACCCAACCTGCACATCTTTGGGTTGTGGGGGTGAAACCCACAGACATGGGGAGAATGTGCAAACTCCACACGGACAGTGACCCAGGGACGGGATTTGAACCCGGGTCCTCAGCGCCGCAGTGCCACTGCAAACCACTTAGCCACTTGCTGCCCTCCCCAAGGGAGACTGCTGCCCTGGTGCCACTTCAGCACCTCCTGCTGCACTTCCAACTTTCTCCGAGTTGCGGAAATGTGAGGCAAACGGATTCTAAGCCTTCAGCCCATCAGCCGTTCTGCAGGGGCCATTCCAATTGCCAACTGTGGTGTTGTGCAGTGGTGAGAAAGTCACCTGCCCATGGAGCCAGTGGGTTGCTTTTTTTGTTTAATGACCCATTTGAAAGTCTGAAGCAGGCTGTTGGATGAAGGATGGTACGGGCAATTCTGATATGCCTGGTGCTGTTCCATTTTGTAAAAGGTGGGAAAGTCCTCACTTGCCCCATTGTTCAATACCAGGACTTCAGGAGTTCCATAGGTTTTGAACGAGCACTGGAGTTTTTCTACTGTGGCCCTGGACGTTGTCAAGGCCATCTTGTACATGTCAAGCCACTTTGAATGGGTAACTACGATGATTAGGAAGATGGACCCAATGATAAGCCCTGCAAAGCCCACGGGCAGTCGCACCCATGGGTGTCCTGGCCATTCCCATGGATGTAGGGAGGTGGCTGGCAGGAGCTTCTGATGCTCCTGTTTGCTGGGCAGCTGCGAACGACCATCTCAATATCCCCATCGATATCGGGCAATCAGACATATCTACGGGCCAACATCTTCATCTTAAAAGGCGCCTGGGTGCCACTGTGTAGGTCCTTCAGCAGGGTCTCCTGACCCTGCAGCAGGATTACTATGCAAGCTCCCCACAACCTGACACCGTCCTCCAAGATGAGCTCAAGCACTTCTGTGCAAAAGCCTGTAGGGCTACAGGAAGGGTCCCCTGAATTCTGCAGCTCAAAAGCATGTGGCGGAGTTTTGCCAGTCTGATTCCGCTGCGTCCATGCTCGCACCTGCGCAGCCATCACTGGCTAGGTGTCCAAATTAAGAGTTGCAACCACTTCATCCGCCACTGGCGACGATGGGCAACTTATGGGCAATGGTAGACAAGTGATCGCGTCAGCATGGGCAATTTTTATACCCGGGGGTATTGGAACGAATATTTATAGGTGGCGGGTAGCAGCACCCAACACTGAATTCTAGCTGATGTGATGGGTGGGATTCCCTTATACTCCCTAAAAAGTCCGAGCAGAAGCTTGTGGTCAGTCACAATACAGAAGTGTCTCCCATAAACATATTGGTGGAATTTGTTGACTCCAACCCCTACGGTTCGAGTCTCAAGCCCTTGTTCTCGATTTGAGCATTTTGATGCTGAGCGTCTGCCAGGGTCCTGAAGGGGAAAGCAATGGGGTGTTCTGTGCCATTATCCCATCTGTGGGCCAGCACAACCCTAACGCCATAAGGGGAGGCATCGGATTAGCGGCTGAGCTGGATCGTAGTGAGTGAGGAGCTGTGTGGATGACAGGTACTCTTTTACTCGGCGAATACTTTTGTCTTGTGGGGCACCCCAGGACCACTTCTGGTCCTTGTTCAACAGTACGTGGAGTGGAGCCATTAAGGTGGCAAAGTTGGCAATTAACTTTCCATAATAATTTACCAGGCCCAGGAACGACTAGAGTTCAGTGATGTTTTTCGGGGTCGGGGCCCCTCTTATGCCCAAACCTCAACTTCCACTGGATGTAGACTATCCCTGTCTACTCTATGGACTATCCCTGTCCACTCTATACCTCAAGTAAGTCACTGCTCTAGCACGGAACACACACTTGCTTCTCTTTAGCCTGGCACCCACTTGGGAAAACAGCCTGAGTATTTCTTGCAGGTTGTCCGTATGCTCCTTCTCCATGGTGCCTATGATGAGCATGTTGTCTAGATAGGCGGCGGCCACCTTCGGCAGTCACTGCAGGATATTTTCCATTACACGCTGGAAATCGCCGGGGCAGATGAGACCCCAAATGGGAGGTGGGTGTACTCAAATAACCCTAATAGGTGTTTATAGACACAAATTTTCTGGGCTCTTGACCTGTAATAGGCTTGGCTCATGTCAGGTTTCATAGAACACCCTCAAGCTATTTCTGTGTACATCTTTTCCACTGGTCCAGGCGTGAAGCTCTATGTAATGTGATTTTATCCCCGCAGAGCGGGACAGATTTGTCAGGCTTCACCACCAGCACCATGGGTGCCATAAGACCACATGACACAGAAGCAGAATTAGGCCACTTGGCCAATCGAGTCTGCTCCGCCATTCAATCATGGCTGATATTTTCTCATCCTCCTTTTCCTGCCTTCTCCCCATAACCCCTGAACCATTTGCGGAGTGGGTGCGGCCCACTCCACAAATTGTACAGGGTGTATAATCCCCAGATCCTACAGGCACTGTAGCTCTGTGTCAACCTTAGCAAGCAATGCGTAGAGGACCTCACCCTAAAGTACCGGAGCTGAGCAGTAGGATGCACGTAGATACAGACCTTGGCCCCTCTTATCCTGCCCAAACTCTCCTGGAACACATCAGGGTATTTGCTCAGTCCGTCGTACAGATTTCTGGTGCTCATTTGAAAAACCTGTTGCCAATTGAAACGGACGACTTGCAACCAGTCATGTCCCAGCAAATTGGAGTCCCTGTACCACAACCAAGAGAAGTTGGACTGACTGTTGCCCGTGTCTTACCAGTGCTACGGTGGTGCCCATGATGCTCACTAGTCCCCGGTATAGGTTGTCAACCTCGCTTTGGTGTCGCGTGATGTCAGTGACATGATCCCTCGGCGAAGTCATCAAAATTTCTGATGGTCTACGATGGAGACAGCAGCTCCAGTGTGCATTTCCATCACTCCAGAATGACCATTTACTTGTGATGTGACCGGGATCGATGCTACCTTTGGGACAATCACACAGTTCAGCTGTATCAAACAGTCTTCCTCATCCAGGGGCCCACGTGCAAGGCCCTGGCTCGTGGTGATCTTACCAGCTGCTTTGGATGTTCAACTCAGTGGCTCTGGCCATCATGTGTCCTCCAACCACACATTTAGCAGTGGCCGGCTCTCCCCCTTGTCCTCAGGGGAGGTATCCCGCAGGTCAACATTGGCTCCCAAGTGCTTGGCCCGGCTGTGAAACTGCCTCACAGGTTGCCCTCTGGGATGTGACATGGCCCGATTGGCATTACCCAGTGATCAGTGGGAGTTCGAAAGGGAGGGTGGGCAAAATTGTGGAAGCCATAGGCCATGAACTCCTGTACTCTATTCTCTGTGTGCTCACAGGACAGTAGAATCTAGATGGCCCGTGTTAAATCCAAGGTCTTGTTAATCCCACAAACCAGACTATCCCAGTCACCTTGACCGTTTCACCAGGAGACTACACTGCCGTAGATCACTGAAGGTTTAGCGTCATGATATTCAGCCACCCACGCGACCAGCTCATCAAATCATTTGGAGTCTGGTTGGCCGGGTAAATGAGACTTTTATAATTCCAAAGGTCAGGGCCTTGTAGGCAGTAGAGATGATGTTCTGATGGTCTTCTCCCAAAATACCATTAGCCTCAAAGAAGTACCTTGTGCATTCAACATACTGGCTCCAGTCTTCCAGGCCTGCATCGAAGGCTTCCAGCTGACTGAACAGTGGCATCTTGAACTTATATCCATATGTTTTGGGATAGTAATCGCCCAGGCGTTTATATGGTTCCACAATACATTCTGGAGTTTCTTTTTATCCTCGTTGCCAGTTTAGTAACTTGAGGCAACCATCAGCAGTGGAACAAGGATTTATTGAACTATGTACAATACTCTGTCCATGGCAGTAACTCGCCCCCAATCCAGTCATTGTTGGGACAACCAGCAAGTGCGGGCCCTGCTTTTATGTGTAGTCTTTAACAAACTCCAGCAGGGTGGCCTTTGCCCCCTACCTGGGAAACTCGTACTCACAAGTCCCATGGGGAGATCAACAATGGTTTCCCAGTGGTCCATAGGGGGTTATGACAGTACAGAATACAGTTCTGCTCACCACATTAAAGGAAGGATGTGATTGCACGAGAGAGCACAGAGATTTATAAGGATGTTGCCAAGGATCGGGAATTCTAGCTGAAAGATAAATTGGATAATCTGAGGCTGTTTTCTTTAGAAGAGAAGTTTGAAACGAGATTTAAATAAAATATACAAAATCATAACAGGATGAGAAAAACTGATAGAAAGGACCTATTTCCCCGAGCAGAAAAAGGTCAATAATTGTGGGCATAGATTCAAAGTACATAGAACAGAGAAAAATACAGCACAGAACAGGCCCTTTGTCCTAGATTAATCATACATTATCATAGAATTTACAGTGCAGAAGGAGGTCATTCGGCCCATCGAGTCTGCACCGGCTCTTGGAAAGAGCATCCTACCCAAGGTCAACACCTCCACCCTATCCCCATAACCCAGTAACCCCACCCAAAACTAAGGGCAATTTTGGACACTAAGGGCAATTTATCATGGCCAATACAATAACCTGCACATCTTTGGACTGTGGGAGGAAACCGGAGCACCCGGAGGAAACCCACGCACACACGGGGAGGATGTGCAGACTCCGCACAGACAGTGACCCAAGCCGGAATCAAACCTGGGACCCTGGGGCTGTGAAGCAATTGTGCTATCCACAATGCTACCGTGCTGCCCTTAAAAACAAGTTAATCTACACTCCATCATTCTACCGTAATCCATGTATCTATCCAATAGCCGCTTGAAGATCCCTAATGTTTCCGACTCAACTACTTCCACAGGCAGTGCATTCCATGCCCCCACTACACTCTGGGTAAAGAACGTACCTCTGACATCCCCCCTATATCTTCCACCATTCACCTTAAATTTATGTCCCCTTGTAATTGTTTGTTCCACCCGTGGAAAAAGTCTCTGACTGTCTACCCTATCTATTCCCCTGATCATCTTATAAACCTCTATCAAGTCGCCCCTCATCCTACTCCGTTCTAATGAGGAAAGGCCTAGCACCCTCAACCTTTCCATGTAAGACCTACTCTCCATTCCAGGCAACATCCTGGTAAATCTCCTTTGCACCTTTTCCAAAGCTTCCACATCCTTCCTAAAATGAGGCGACCAGAACTGCACACAGTACTCCAAATGTGGCCTTACCAAGGTTTTGTACAGCTGCATCATCACCTCACAGCTCTTAAATTCAATCCCTCTGCTAATGAACGCTAGCACACCATAGGCCTTCTTCACAGCTCTATCCACTTGAGTGGCAACTTTCAAAGATCTATGAACATAGACCCCAAGATCACTCTGCTCCTCCACATTGCCAAGAACCCTACCGTTAACCCTGTATACCGCATTCATATTTGACCTTCCAAAATGGACAACCTCACACTTTTCAGGGTTAAACTCCATCTGCCACTTCTCAGCCCAGCACTGCACCCTATCTATGTCTCTTTGCAGCTGACAACAGCCCTCCTCACGATCCACAACTCCACCAATCTTCGTTATCGTCTGCAAATTTACTGACCCACCCTTCAACTCCCTCATCCAAGTCATTAATGAAAACCACAAACAGCAGAGGACCCAGAACGGATCCCTGTGGTACGCCACTGGTAACTGGGCTCCAGGCAAAATATTTGCCAACCACCACCACTCTGACTTCTATTGGTTAGCCAGTTCGCTATCCAACTGGCCACATTTCCCACTATCCCATGCCTCCTTACTTTCTGCATAAGCCTACCATGGGGAACCTTATCAAATGCCTTACTAAAACCCATGTACACCACATCCACTGCTTTACCTTCATCCACGTGCTTGATCACCTCCTCAAAGAAGTCAATAAGACTTGTAAGGCAAGACCTACCCCTCACAAATCCGTGCTGACTATCCCTAATCAAGCAGTGTCTTTCCAGATGCTCAGAAATCCTATCCCTCAGGACCCTTTCCATCACTGTCCTCTCCAACAATATGCCCCTCTCATTTGTAAATACTGAAGAAAAGTACTCGTTCAAAACCTCTCCTATCTCTTCAGACTCGATACACAATCTCCCGCTACTGTCCTTGACTGGACCTACCCTCACTCTAGTCATTCTCATATTTCTCACACATGTGTAAAAGACCTTGAGGTTTTCCTTTATCCTACCTGCCAAAGATTTTTCATGCCCTCTCTTAGCTCTCCTAATCCCTTTCTTCAGTTCCCTCCTGGCTATCTTGTACCCCTCTAGCGCCCTGTCTGAATCTTGTTTCCTCAGCCTTACACAACATAGAACATAGAACATAGAACGATACAGCGCAGTACAGGCCCTTCGGCCCTCGATGTTGCACCGACATGGAGAAAAAAAAACTAAAGGCCATCTAACCTACACTATGCCCTTATCATCCATATGCTTATCCAATAAATTTTTAAATGCCCTCAATGTTGGCGAGTTCACTACTGTTGCAGGTAGGGCATTCCACGGCCTCACCACTCTTTGCGTAAAAAACCCACCTCTGACCTCTGTCCTATATCTATTACCCCTCAATTTAAGGCTATGTCCCCTCGTGCTAGCCACCTCCATCCGCGGGAGAAGCCTCTCGCTGTCCACCCTATCTAACCCTCTGATCATTTTGTATGCCTCTATTAAGTCACCTCTTAACCTTCTTCTCTCTAACGAAAACAACCTCAAGTCCATCAGCCTTTCCTCATAAGATTTTCCCTCCATACCAGGCAACATCCTGGTAAATCTCCTCTGCACCCGTTCCAAAGCTTCCACGTCCTTCCTATAATGAGGCGACCAGAACTGTACGCAATACTCCAAATGCGGCCGTACCAGAGTTTGGTACAGCTGCATCATGACCTCATGGCTCCGGAACTCAATCCCTCTACCAATAAAGGCCAACACACCATAGGCCTTCTTCACAACCCTATCAACCTGGGTGGCAACTTTCAGGGATCTATGTACATGGACACCGAGATCCCTCTGCTCATCCACACTACCAAGAATTTTACCATTAGCCAAATATTCCGCATTCCTGTTATTCTTTCCAAAGTGAATCACCTCACACTTCTCCACATTAAACTCCATTTGCCACCTCTCAGCCCAGCTCTGCAGCTTATCTATGTCCCTCTGTAACCTGCAACATCCTTCCGCACTGTCTACAACTCCACCGACTTTAGTGTCGTCTGCAAATTTACTCACCCATCCTTCTGCGCCCTCCTCTAGGTCATTTATAAAATGACAAACAGCAACGGCCCCAGAACAGATCCTTGTGGTACGCCACTCGTAACTGAACTCCATTCTGAACATTTCCCATCAACTACCACTCTCTGTCTTCTTTCAACTAGCCAATTTCTGATCCACATCTCTAAATCACCCTCAATCCCCAGCCTCCGTATTTTCTGCAATAGCCGACCGTGGGGAACCTTATCAAACGCTTTACTGAAATCCATATACACCACATCAACTGCTCTACCCTCGTCTACCTGTTCAGTCACCTTCTCAAAGAACTCGATAAGGTTTGTGAGGCATGACCTACCCTTCACAAAACCATGCTGACTATCCCTAATCATATTATTCCTATCTAGATGATTATAAATCGTATCTTTTATAATCCTCTCCAAGACTTTACCCACCACAGACGTGAGGCTCACCGGCCTATAGTTACCGGGGTTATCTCTACTCCCCTTCTTGAACAAAGGGACCACATTTGCTATCCTCCAGTCCTCTGGCACTATTCCTGTAGCCAATGATGACCTAAAAATCAAAGCCAAAGGCTCAGCAATCTCTTCCCTGGCTTCCCAGAGAATCCTAGGATAAATCCCATCCGGCCCCGGGGACTTATCTATTTTCACCTTGTCCAGAATTGCCAACACTTCTTCCCTACGCACCTCAATGCCATCTATTCTAATAGCCTGGGTCTCAGCATTCTCCTCCTCAATATTATCTTTTTCTTGAGTGAATACTGACGAAAAGTATTCATTTAGTATCTCGCTTATCTCCTCAGCCTCCACACACAACTTCCCACCACTGTCCTTGACTGGCCCTACTCTTACCCTAGTCATTCTTTTATTCCTGACATACCTATAGAAAGCTTTTGGGTTTTCCTTGATCCTACCTGCCAAAGACTTCTCATGTCCCCTCCTTGCTCGTCTCAGCTCTCTCTTTAGATCCTTCCTCGCTTCCTTGTAACTATCAAGCGCCCCAACTGAAACTTCACGCCTCATCTTCACATAGGCCTCCTTCTTCCTCTTAACAAGAGATTCCACTTCTTTGGTAAACCACGGTTCCCTCGCTCGACCCCTTCCTCCCTGCCTGACTGGTACGTACTTATCAAGAACATGCAATAGCTGTTCCTTGAACAAGCTCCACATATCCAGTGTGCCCAACCCTTGCAGCCTACTTCTCCAACCAACACATCCTAAGTCATGTCTAATGGCATCATAATTGCCCTTCCCCCAGCTATAACTCTTGCTCTGCGGGGTATACTTATCCCTTTCCATCACTAACGTAAAGGTCACCGAATTGTGGTCACTGTCTCCAAAGTGTTCACCTACCTCCAGATCTAACACCTGGCCTGGTTCATTACCCAAAACCAAATCCAAAGTGGCCTCACCTCTTGTTGGCCTGTCAACATATTGTGTCAGAAAACCCTCCTGCACACATTGTACAAAGAACGACCCATCCAATGTACTCGAACTATATCTTTTCCAGTCAATATTAGGAAAGTTAAAGTCTCCCATAACAACTACCCTGTTACTTTCGCTCTTTTCCAGAATCATCTTCGCCATCCTTTCCTCTACATCTCTAGAACTATTAGGTGGCCTATAGAAAACTCCCAACAGGGTGACCTCTCCTTTCCTGTTTCTAACCTCAGCCCATACTACCTCGGAAGAAGAGTCCCCATCTTGCATCCTTTCTACCACCGTAATACTGTCCTTGACTAGCAGCGCCACACCTCCCCCTCTTTTGCCCCCTTCTCTGACCTTACTAAAGCACCTAAACCCCGGAACCTGCAACAACCATTCCTGTCCCTGCTCTATCCATGTCTCTGAAATGGCCACAACATCGAAGTCCCAGGTACCAACCCATGCTGCCAGTTCCCCTACCTTATTTCGTATACTCCTGGCATTGAAATAGACACACTTCAAACCACAGACCTGAACACTGCCGCCCTCCTGCGAAGTCAAAACTGTGCTCCTGACCTCTCTACTCTCAATCTCTCGCACCCCAAAACTACAATCCAGGTTCCCATGCCCCTGCTGAATTAGTTTAAACCCCCCCAAAGAGTACTAACAAATCTCCCCCCCAGGATATTGGTGCCCCTCAGGTTCAGATGTAGACCATCCTGTCTATAGAGGTCCCACCTTCCCCAGAAAGAGCCCCAGTTATCCAGAAATCTGAATCCCTCCCGCCTGCACCATCCCTGTCGCCTTCTTCCTCTTAACAAGACATTCAACCTCTCTTTTCAACCATAGTTCCCTCACTCGACCATCTCTTCCGTGCCTGACAGGGACATACATATCAAGGACACGTAGTATCTGTTCCTTGAACAAGTTCCACATTCACTTGTGTCCTTCCCTGACAGCCTATGTTCCCAACTTATGCATTTCAATTCTTGTCTGACAGCATCGTATTTACCCTTCCCCCAATTGTAAACCTTGCCCTGTTGCACGCACCTATCGCTCTTCATTACTAAAGTGAAAGTCAGGGCAGCACGGTGGCGCAGTGGGTTAGCCCTGCTGCCTCACGGCGCTGAGGTCCCAGGTTCGATCCCGGCTCTGGGTCACTGTCCGTGTGGAGTTTGCACATTCTCCCCGTGTTTGCGTGGGTTTCGCCCCCACAACCCAAAGATGTGCAGGCTAGGTGGATTAGCCACGCTAAATTGCCCCTTAATTTGAAAAAATGAATTGGGTACTCTAAATTTATTTTAAAAAACACTAAAGTGAAAGTCACAGAATTGAGGTCACTATCTCCAAAATGCTCCCCCACTAACAAATCTATCACTTGCCCTGGTTCATTACCAAGTACCAAATCCAATATGGCCTCCCCTCTGGTCAGACAATCTACATACTGTGTTAGAAAAGCTTCCTGGACACACTGCACAAACACCACCCCATCCAAACTATTTGATCTAAAGAGTTCCCACTCAATGTTTGGTAAGTTGAAGTCACCCATGACTACTACCCTGTGACTTCTGCACCGTTCCAAAATCTATTTCCCAATCTGTTCCTCCACATCTCTGCTGCTATTGGGAGGCCTATAGAAAACTCCCAACAAGGTGACTGCTCCTTTCCTATTTTTGACTTCAACCCATACTACCTCAGTAGGCAGATGCTCCTCGAACTGCCTTTCTACAGCGGTTATACTATCTCTAATTAACAATGTCACCCCCCCACCTCTTTTACCACCCTCCCTAATCTTATTGAAACATCTATAACCAGGGACCTCAAACAATCATTTCTGCCCCTCTTCTATCCAAGTTTCCGCGATGGCCACCACATCGTAGTCCCAAGTACCGATCCATGCCTCAAGTTCGCCCACCTTATTCCTGATGATTCTTTTTTGAAGTATATACACTTCAACCCATCTCTGTGCCTGCAAGTACTTTCCTTTGTCAACGTTCACTTCCCCACTGCCTCACTACACACTTTGGCGTCCTGAATATTGACTACCTTAGTTGCTGGACTACAAATCCGGTTCCCATTCCCCTCCCAAATTAGTTTAAACCCTCATGAAGAGTACTAGAAAACCTCTCTCCCAGGAACCAGGTGCCCCTCTGGTTCAGATACAACCCGTCCTGCTGGAAAATTTCCCACCTTCCCCAGAATGCACTCCAATTATCCAAATACTGAAGCCCTCCCTCCTACACCATTCCTGCAGCCACGTGTTCAACTGCGCACTCTCCCTATTCTAGCCTCGCTATCACGTGGCACCGGCAACAAACCAGAGATGACAACTCTTGTCTGTCCTGGCTTTTAACTTCCAGCCTAACTCCCTAAACTCGTTTATTACCTCCACACCCCTTTTCCTACCTACGTCGTTGGTACCAATGTGCACCACGACTTCTGGCTGATCACCCTCCCCCTTCAGGATCCTGAAGACACAATCCGAGACATCCCTGGCCCTGGCACCCGGGAGGCAGCATACCTTCCGGGAGTCTCGCTCGCGACCACAGAATCCCCTATCTATTCCCCTAACCATTGAATCTCCTATTACTATTGCTTTTCTATTCTCCCCCTTCCCTTCGGAGCCCCGGAGCCAGACTCAGTGCCAGAGACCTGGCTGCTAGGGCCTCCCCCCGGTAGGTCATCTCCCCCAACAGCATCCAAAATGGTATACTTGTTTTGAAGGGGCACGGCCACGAGGGATCCCTGCACTGTCTGCTTGTTCGTTTTATTTCCCCTGACAGTAACCCAGCTACTCTTGTCCTGTACCTTGGGTGTGGTTACCTCCCTGTAACTCTTCCCTATAACCCCCTCTGCCTCCCAGATGATCCGGAGTTCATCTAGCTCCAGTTCCCTAACACGGTCTCTGAGGAGCTGGAGTTGGGTGCACTTCCCGCAGGTATAGTCAGTGGGTACACCGGTGGTATCCCTCACCACCCACATCCTACAGGAGAAGCATGCAACTGCCCTAGCCTCCATCCCCTCTTACCTTACAGAATATAGCTGCCCTGTGGCACAACTGGACCTCCGCCCTCCGATTCTGCTCCCAGTCAGCTGCACTCTCGGTAAACTCCTGGCTCCCTTCTCGCTCTTTGCGGAAATGAAACGAAAGGAGCACCTTGCTCCCTCCTCACCTAACTCCCTCAGTCACCAAACTCTCACTGTAGCACTCAAATGCACCAAGTTCAGTGAACAAAGTCTGCACTGTAGCTGGATCACTTTTATACCGTGACTCTGGCCTCTGAAAACTGGCCTAATTCAATTAACTAATTAACAAGCTCCAGCTGCAAGTACCTACAAGTAGAACCTTTGTTTAAAGCTGATTGAAAATTCACCTTCTTCTAAACCAAACAGCAACTTTTAAGTTAATTAACTAAATAAAAGACTAAATTTTTGATAAAAATGAACCCTTATACTCCCTCAGTCACCAAACTCTCACTATAGTACTCAAATGCAGCACTCAGTGAAAAAGTATTTGACAAAAAGACTAGAAGGCGGTGGGAATCTGGAACTTATACTCTGAAAGGGTGCTAGTGGTAGAGATAGAAATCCTCATTGCATTTAAAAACACTTGGACATGCACTTGAAATGCTGTAACTGACAAGGTTAGAGATCAGGAAATGAAAAGCGGAACTAGGCTGTATGGTTCTTTTTTTGGCCTGCATGGACGCAATGTGCCAAGTGGCCTTCTGTGCCATTTGTAATAGGTTTTCTAGTGATAACTAGCACTTACTTCTTTGTTAAGTATTGGGTGATCTTTGTTTTGTGTGAAACCATCTTCCTGTGATAAAGTCCCAATCTCGTCTTTCTCATCAATCAATAAATTTTCAGTTTCTGATTGTGATGATGGTGTCAGTGAAGAAACAAATATATTTTCATAGTGGGTTACGAATAGCTCCACCATTTGAGCCTGATATGGATAATCAACAAGAGAAGATAGTGATGCAGTTGCATCTGTTTGCCTTGGCCGTATGAGAGTTGGTCCAAAAATAATTCCAAGATTGCTGGCTGACATTTTATTTTCTTCTTCCTTCTCTGCCACCCTGTTGAGAAAAATGTGAATGCACAATGTTTTAACAATGTGGCCAGCTGCTGATTTATGGCTTTAAAAAAAGATTCACTTTTGTTAACCTTATCTGTAAGGTGTGGAAAATTCAGGATGAAAATAAGGCCACCAATTTAACATTAATGAGCTAGTAGTCTCATTCCTATACATTGAAGGTAAACTCACAGCTCTTT
Source organism: Scyliorhinus canicula (assembly GCF_902713615.1). Classification (NCBI taxonomy): domain Eukaryota; kingdom Metazoa; phylum Chordata; class Chondrichthyes; order Carcharhiniformes; family Scyliorhinidae; genus Scyliorhinus; species Scyliorhinus canicula. The sequence continues at coordinate 23,912,551 of NC_052149.1, forward strand.
AAAATATTTAACTGGCTGAAAAAAAAATCACTGCTTAATATCGTCTTAAAAATGAAGAGAAACAATTCCTAGTGACATAGTGGACAGTATTTAAAGGACAGATTTAAGGTTGTTAATAAAAGAACCAAAGGGTGCCATGTAGGAAAAAAATATACAGCAATTTTCATGGTCTGGAATGCATTGCCTGAAAAAGTGTGGTGGGAGCAGATTCAATTGCAACTTTCATAACGGAACTGGTTAAATATTTGAAATGAAACAAAATAGTAGGCTTTAGGGACAAAGGAGTGGGGCAATTTTCGATAGTTTAAATAGCTGACTTTTAAATCAGACCAAGGCAGGCCAGCAGCATGGTTCAATTCCCGTATCAGCCTGCCCGTACAGGCACTGGAATGTGGCGACTAGGGACTTTTCACAGTAACTTCATTAGAAGCCAATTTGTGACAATTTTAATTTCATTTTTCATAATTGGCCTCACCTGCTGTATCAGTCTATGTATCACCATAAAATGCCTTATTGATGGACTCACTGACAGGGGATTACAAAATTAAAGTCCTTCTTCATTTATAAAAGCAAAATACTACGGATGCTGGAAATCGGAAAGAAAAACAGATAAAACAGATAAAGCAGAGGCGGAATTCTCCGCCGCCCCCCCCCCCCCCCGGTCGGAGAATCTCTGGGCCCCAATGGGCTGAGCGGCTGTCCGTTTTTGGCCCGTCCTGCCGGCGTGAATCACTCAACTCACGTACTGGCGGGACCTGGCAGGTAAGCTGGCGGTGGCCTGGCCCGTGATCGGGGCTCACCGATCTGCGGGCGAGCTCTGTAGGGCCATGGCTGGCGCGGAGAAGAGAACCCCCGCACATGCGCCAAAATACGTTGGCCGGTCTGCGCTTGCACGGAACTACGCCGGCTGTTCCGTGCATGCGGAGATCACTCCGTCCCTTCGGCGCATACGCAAACTCGCGCTGTCTCTTCGGCACCGGCTGGAGTGGCGCCAACCCCTCCGCCGTCCACCTAGCCCCCGAAAAGTGCAGAGAATTCCGCACTTTTGGGGGCTGTTGACGCCGGAGTGGTTGGCGCCGGTTCTCCCGCCGGCGTGCGGACATAGTCCCCAGAAAGGAGAATACCGGCCCAGGTATCTAGAACAAGAGGTCACGGATATAGGCTGACAGGTGGTAGATTTAAAACTGAGATGAGAAGGCACTACTCAGAGAATGGTAAATGTGTGGAATTCGCTGCCCCATAGTGCGGTGGAGTCCGAATCAGTAAATGGTTTCAAGGACATAGATATTTTTCTAATAAAAAACGGGTTAAAAGGATATGGGGAATAGGTAGGGAGATGGCCACAGGAAGAGATCAGCCATGATCTGATTGAATGGCGGAGCAGGTTCGAAAGGGCTGAATTGCCCAATTCTGCTCCTAATTTCTATGTTCCTATGTATGGCAGCATTTGTGGCAAGAGCAACGGAGTTCACATTTTGAGTCCGTGGGATTTTTCTTCAGCTCTGAAGTTGTCATACACAGACTCTGAATGTTTACTCCGTTTCTTTTTCGATAGATGGCATCAGACCTGCTGAGTCTTTCCAGCATTTCCTGTTTTTATTCCCTCCTCATTCAGTTATACTCCACATATTGAAAGAATAATTCAGCAGGGAATATTCTAACACTGACAGAATAGCAAGAAGTTTTGCAACACCAGGTTAAAGTCCAACAGGTTTGTTTCAAATCATTAGCTTTCGGAGGGTAGCTCCTTCATCAGGGGAGTTGTTATGAGCACAGACTTAAAATAACCCATAAAACTGAAAATGCACAAGCATATAATCAAGGAATCCTTCTACAGTCACAAGTAAAAGTGTTCAAATGACTTTTGGAGCCTCGATGGATCTGGGTTGCACAGCAGAATAGTGGTGCACTAAAACGAAGTACACTGGAACAGGAAAATGAGTGGGGCAGGTGGGTATTACTTCTACCGTGGCAACTGCAACTTGTCCATCTCAGATGGATAAATGCAGATTTGAGTCCAATGATGCTTACTTCCTGATTGGCACCATTTTAAGCAAGATATGTCATCACTGTAGTGAGGGAACTCATTGAGGGACATTACAGCTGGAAAACTCCTTGTACTCAATTAGAAACCATTCAAGTGAAAGGTGAGAGTAGATTAGACAACCATAGTAAGATTTTTAAACCAGTGCATGAATGAAAAATAGAGACATGGTGAAGGGGAGGAACAGCAATGTTCAAAGGTTTCCACACATAGCAATTGTCAAATGTCAATAATTTGAACTCTTACATACCTGTGGAGATGGCCCACGAGGTACCGTAGTGTGTTATAATTGGCTTGGGGCAGCTGCCGGAGTAGATCTTTCACCTTAAAAAGGATTCTCTTCATTCCAATGTTGGTTGACCATTTTTTGTGTGCTGTCAGGCTGCTAGATTTCCCATCGTTTTCATCACTAATGTTATGGCTTTCCTTGGCCAAGCCAATAAATTCATTGTAAAGGCGGAATGATAGCAATGGCTCTGGAAGCTATTGGACAGGAAAATAGGTGATTACATTTTGACGGCAAGAATTACTTTTTAAATGAATCTTTGCAAAGTTTTATTGTGTGTGGGTTTACCTGACGGAGGAACAGTTTTAGTACATTGCTGATATCATGAGCATACAAATCTGAGAGCTCTACTAAATCTTTCCCATTTTCGAAAGCTTGGCACAGTTTTTCAACTCGCGATTTTGCTCCATTCACCCGATAAATACCCTTGAAAGACAAGTGAATTAACATTTTTCATTAGTTTCATGTAAGAAGTATAACTGAAATTGAATGTGGTTATTGCATTAGATAGTGCAAATGTTATAAGATTTGTTATGTGCAGAGGATTTAGAGAATATCAGACAATGTTTGTGACATTAAAATGTCAGATAAGCTTTCCATGTAGATTGTAAGAGTACAATACTTCTTTAAAATATACATTTTTGGTTTCAAATATTTTTGAACTTTTCCAACAGATTGTACTGTTCATTAATACAATCAATGCCAACGTTAGGATAATCCTGCCATCATCCACCGCCTCTAGCAGCCAGAGGTTGAGGGCTGAAATTCTACCACAATGTTGTAAATGTAATCCAATAAAACTGGACAAGCAAAAAAAGGAACCATGGAAGCTGACATTGCAATTAAAAACATATCGTTTCACAAACATCCAAAAAAGCAGGCCAATACTTCCACCTTATTTGGCTCTAGCCTATATTATAGATTTGGCTGTTAAGGCTCTTTAAATTGGCACAGCATGAAATTTCGCAGCAAGAGCAATTGTTACAATAATTCACTACTCGAAAAGACAACAAACGATGGGTAAAGCTGCTGAAAATAAAGATATGTTCCCAAAACTTTTTGTCTTGTATTAATCAGTATAGACAAACAGAATGCCAAATTTCAAATGATCACAGAGAAAAGGGCTCTGATTGGTTGGCAAGCTCATTTTGATTGGCGAGTGATTACCATCGGCTGAGTGGTTACCATGAAAAAAGTAATGGGGAACCATAGGCTCCCCATGTTTCCAGGCAATTCAAAAAAGATGCAAGGCTCGAATATATTCCTTTCGTTTGCAGAGATCGGGTTCTTGTGCATGAATGTATGTTGCTTCAAGCAAGGATAAATGAACCATGTTATGAGTTCAACTAACTATCTGAAATTGATAGCTAGTGTAGCAATTAGTCCACTCAGGATTGTTCAGCTAGTTCTGCCCAATTGCAGAATCACATCTATCAGTAGAAGTTTGTTTGAAAGCGCAGGCTAATTGAATACAGTCTATATTCTGCCTATTACAAACAACTAGAGGAACACGTTGTTGATTTGGCCATCCAATTGTTGGGACGTACCTGGCATCATGGGGAGGCATGGTGGCACAGTGGTTAGCAATGCTGCCTCAGTGTCAGGGACCCACGTTCAATTCTGACCTTGGGTGACTGTGTGGAGTTTGCATTTTCTCCCAGTGTCTGTGTGGGTTTCCCCACACAGCTTTTGACAAAGTCATCGGACTCGAAACGTTAGCTCTTTTCTCTCCCTACAGATGCTGCCAGACTTGCTGAGATTTTCCAGCATTTTCCCTTTCGTTTCAGATTCCAGCATCCGCAGTAATTTGCTTTCCTCCAATGTTGGCGTGGCAGGTTGAAGCCAGGTGGGTGGGCTTTGGGATCTGAGATGAAGTGTTTTTTGTGGTGGCGTGTTGGTTCCATTCCTGCTGCCTTAGGGCATTTGCTATTATTCCTTGGCATGGCGGCCGTGGCCACATAGGCTGGCGTGATGGGAGGTGAGCAGCAGGTAGATTAGTACTTGTGTAGTGGCAAGCTTGGGTAGATGTAAATCTTCTCTAGGAGCTTTCTCCTTACAATCTCCTTCCTTCTGCAAGGGACTGGGATGTTACTCAGGACTGGGAGCCAGGGGAGTTGAGTTGATCAGAGGGTATCCGAGATGATACCCATTGTTATGTTGAGCTGGATATCTACAAGACCCGTGTGGGATGGGTTGTACCATACTGGTGCACAGTACTCTGCAGTCGAGCAAATGGTATAAAGAGCTGAAGTCCTTCAGGTTTGAGCATCTGCACCCCATTGTCACCTCAGATTTTCCGAGGCAACACATGTTTTGATCTTTGTTGCTGTTTTGCTCAAATGTTTTCTGTATGTCAGTGTTCAGTCAAAGATAACACCAAGATAAATGGGACGTTGTTCACGATTCTTGCCATTCAAAGAGATGCTAAGTTCCCTCTTCGAGCTGGCATTGTGGAGGTGGAATATACTTGAGTTTTGGTCCTGCTGGGCTGAAGGCCCCATGTCTTACAGGAGTTGGCCAGCTTTGTAACATTATTGGTTAGTGTTGCCTCTAGTTTAGAAAATGTCTGAGCCAAGAGGCACAGATAGATATCGTCAGCAAAGATGTACTTCCGAAACAGGGTTGAAGGTAGATCATTGATATAGGGACTGAAAAGGCTTGGGGCTAGAACTGATTCCTGGGGAAGTCTTTGGGATGGTTTCCTCCAGGCACTCGTCTCATCACTCATGTGTACCGGAAACCATCTATCCTTGGAGTAATAGTTTGATAGTAACCCACAGAGGGAGGGCTCAGATTTTGACAAGGAGACCAGTGTGCCAGACCGTGTGGGTGGTCTTGGATCAGTGTTCACATTCTGCCACTCATCAGTACCCTGTGAAATCCAGGGAAGCCAATGATCTTATAAGCAAACCAAATTCAGCAAGCTCAGGCTCAAGAATCCCAGTATCACCACATCTAAAGCTGCCAACATTTCTGGCAGTAAACTGGTGATATGACATCTCCAGGCAACGGGAAAACAGTTTTGAGCAACTGCATGTTAATTCAGTTTGATAATTTGGTTCAAAATAATTTGCAGCAAACAGATAGTTTTGATGGTAACAGCTATAATACTTACTAATAAAATTACAAAAATTCTTCCATTATTATAAAAACAAATATGTTATTTTGAACAACTGACTGGTAATATATAGTCATTAGCCACTGGATTTTCATTGAGGAAGGAAGTTCTTGCTGTAGAGGGAGTGCAGCAAAGGTTTACCAGACGGTCCAACTTCGGCTGGAAAGTTGTGGTCAACCATGGCCAGATTTATGCCCAATTTGTATCTAATGAGGTGCGGTTGAATCTCCCAACCCTTTAAGGGACAACAGCCCACCTCCAAGAGCTGATGGTCAGTCAGCCCAAGATAGTTATTTCACATTAGGATTATACCATGAAAGAGTGGTGAGCTCAGGATTTTATCATAAAGTAAACAAGTGCAATGTGAAAACATCAAACGTTGCAGTGTAAATTATAGAATAGTAATTTCATCAATTCAGTGCAAAGAATTGATTTCATTTCTAAATAACAATACATGATTTCTAACTAGAATAACACTGATAACCTGTTTATTTTTCTTTTTGGTTTGGAGTTATCCACAGTTTTAACATACGGAGTACGTTTTCATATTCTCACAACACCAGAAGATATTGAAATAACATTAAGTTTTTAAGAAAGCAATTGAACTAAGATGATTGACTTAAGACTTTTCCTTTCAAATGAACAAAAATGAAAATATTTTCAAACAGAATTTAGCTGTATAATTCTATAATAACGTCATGTGCAGGACATATGCTTAGTGAGTTATGATCTTACCTTTATATTTAAAGCTCGGCTTTCAATCTCAGATGTGCATTTTTTAATAATGAAGGGAATTCCATCAGAACTATTTTTTGCAGCTTGAGTGAAATCCACCCCAAACAGGTGCAGTCGGCCATGAAGTTTCTTATGGCCACACTGTATAGCCAGAGTCTCGAGACACTTTTTGTGGCATGCCAAAGTACACTGTCAAGTGAAATTAAATGCAAATATTAGCTCAGAACACTAATCTCAATTTAAGACGGAGTTCAAGACTTGAGCACGGATCAGTGTAATCTGGGCAGAATCAACCGGACCAGTGAGGAAGTTTGTGGACAAAAACTCAGAATCCTTGTTGTTCCCCGTGATCTTTCACGCTGGTTTCAGATTCAATTACCCTGCTTACAAAACTGATAATGCCCCTAGATCAGAATTACGAGATTCCGTTGGTTTGGGAAGGCTCTTTTGATTTTTGCTCATTTTGTTCAGACAAAGATGCTATTAGACATGCAAAAAGTGTTTTTATAATCAAGAAATATTTAATTTATTAAGAATCTGACGTGTACACAACGGAACTGTTAAATGGTTCAGCATAATTTTTTCCAGTCATTCAGTAATTTTAAATCAGGTTAATCAGAGTGGGAATTCACTAAAAGCGTTCATTTTTCATGATAAATTAATTTTCTGCTATGTTAACTGAATTGCACTGGTTAGGATGGCAAAGATTGTTAGTTCTGTGATAACAGCTTCATGTAATTCTGGCAAAAATTGTTTCAAACAAGCTGCAATATATTATGACTAATAATTAGAATTAGAATTAGAACAGTACAGCACAGAACAGGCCCTTCGGCCCTCGATGTTGTGCCGAGCAATGATCACCCTACTCAAACTCACGTATCCACCCTATACCCGTAACCCAACAACTCCCCCTTAACCTTACTTTTTAGGACACTACGGGCAATTTAGCATGGCCAATCCACCTAACCCGCACATCTTTGGACTGTGGGAGGAAACCGGAGCACCCGGAGGAAACCCACGCACACACGGGGAGGACGTGCAGACTCCGCACAGACAGTGACCCAGCCGGGAACCGAACCTGGGACCCTGGAGCTGTGAAGCATTGATGCTAACCACTATGCTACCGTGCTGCCCCTAATAATAATAAGAATTTGGTTTTTACACAACTGCTTGACTGTATTACATCAAATGATGAGCAATACTACAAGCTGTTTTCCCCACAAAGTTCAAGATGATCAGACTAGAACTTTGTGGACTACCATTAAGGCAATTAACTTCCAACTGTCCTGAGAAATCAAACAACTACAAGTCCATAATTATACCCAATAAACTGGGGTCTAATTACGTGCATACTGGCCTTGCACTGTCTTGTTAACCATCTGTTATCTCGAAGTGTCTGGTTCTTTGCAGCTTGTTGCCAAACAACACTTTTTATCTGCAAGTTCAGCACATGACAGAAGGACACTAAACTTGCTGTCCACAGACAAGGTTCGATGGGAAATTGTTAACCAGTGACGGCAACATAAAATTAAAAAAAAAAAATGGGGCTGCATTCTCCATTCCCCCAGCTGCATGTTTCTCAGCAGCACACCATTTGCTGGCAGTGGGACTCTCTTCCTGCCCCTTGTCAATGGGATTTCCCATTGAAGCCATCCCACACTGGCAGGAAACCCACGAGCGGGAAAAGAGAATCTCAATTGCCAGATAATTCCGGTCATGATCTTCTATTACACGCCCGATCACACTGGTACATGCAAATGAAATGTAGCGGAAGCTTTAACTGTGACAGGGATGCATAATGGGAAACCGTCATAGTAGTATCTATTTTACAGTCCAGTCAAAGTTGAAAGTTCCGGCATCATGTTTCTTATACAAACAGCTCAACAACTGTTTCCATTTGCAGACTGTCTCTAATGAACAGAAACCTGACCCTTATTCTCTGTCACAAGTATTCAGATAGCATTTAATTTGATGACTGTAAAGTGTTGATTGAAGAACAAGTAGGAGGTCAATTCAAAAGACAGGAAATATTGAACGTAGGCCATTTTGTAAACCAAATAAAACAGATTTACAATCAAAATATTTGAGCAGAAATGGACTTCCAGTGACGGTGGGCGGGAGGCAGCCGCACATTGGAGGGCTCCCGCTCGAGAACGGCATTTTCAGGGTCTAACGCCAGGTCCCAAGGGTACAGAGGCGGCAAAAAAGGGAGATGTCGACAACAAGTAAAAAAACGGCCGTGAAAAAAGCAGCTGAAAGTCCGCCGGGGAGTGGAAAGGTCACCGCAGGGACGGCAAGAAAAATGGAGCCTGTGGCACCAGCGGAGGCTGCATTGCCCACGGCTGAAGAAATGACTAAGGTGATGGCTGCGGAACTCGAAAGGCAGTTTACAAAACACATGGAGGCGATGAGGAAGGAGATGGGGGCGGTATTAAAAGTGCTAGTGGAGGAGGCGATTGCCCCGGTGAGGGCGGTGGTATTGAGCGCAGTGGTGGAGGTACGGGAGCAAGACGAGGCGCTGAAGGAAGTGGAAGAGACATTATCGCAGCACAGTGATCAACTTACCTCAATGGGGAAGGAGATGCGGAAGGTGATAGAGATCAACGAGGGTCTGCGAGCCAAAATGGACGACTTGGAAAACAGATCCAGACGGCAAAATCTGAGGATTGTGGGTCTTCCCGAAGGAGTGGAAGGCCCGAGGCCGAATGAGTATTTTGCCACAATGTTGGCAAAGCTATTGGGGGAGGGTGATGATCTCTCCCAGTATGAATTGGATCGGGCTCATCGGTCGTGGAGGCCTGTACCAAAGGAGAGTGAGCCGTCATTCTGTGTTTTCGTAGGTACAGTGTGAAGGAGAAGGTCCTGTGCTGGGCAAAGCAGAAGCGGGTAGTGCAGTGGGCTGGAGCTGGTGCATATATCAGGACTTTACAGTGGAGCTGGCGAGGAGGCGGGCTGCCTTCAGCCGGGTGAAGAAGGTGCTGTACATCAGTAAGGTGCGGTGCGGCATAGTATATCCAGCTAAGTTGATGATGACCTACAAATCCAAGGACTTTTATTTCGGGAGGGCGGAAGCAGCAGAGGAGTTTGCAAAGGCAGAAGGACTGTGGCTGAATTGAGAATAGGTCATGTACTGATGTAGCCTCATGTAACTGTATTTTTGCACTACGGCGGGTGTATGTGCTAAATGAGCCATAGAACAGAACAGGCCCATCGGCCCTCAATGTTGTGCCGAGCCATGATCACCCTACTCAAACCCACGCATCCACCCTATACCTGTAACCCAACAACCCCCCCCCTTAACCTTACTTTTTTTAGGACACTACGGGCAATTTAGCATGGCCAATCCACCTAACCCGCACATCTTTGGACTGTGGGAGGAAACCGGAGCACCCGGAGGAAACCCACGCACACAGGGGGAGGACGTGCAGACTCCACACAGACAGTGACCCAGCCGGGAATCGAACCTGGGACCCTGGAGCTGTGAAGCATGTATGCTAACCACCATGCTACCCTGCAGCCAATGTTGTATATACTTGGGACAAGGGAAGAGAGGGAACTTTCACTTGCAATGATGGTTCTTTGGAGCTTGGGTGTGTACGTGGGTTGTGTGTGCTAAAGGGGATTTCTTGGTTTTCCTGGGGCCGGGCAAGGGGGAAAGAGACCCGGGTGGGGGCCTCCACGCTGGCCGGTTTAAGCCGGCCAGTGAACGGGAGTGAGGTGGGGGGAGGGGCTGTGGCCATCGGAGCCTGGCAGAATAGGTCCCGATGAGTCTAGCCGGGGTGGAAAGGTAAGGTGGGGGGGGGGGGAAGAAGAGGAACAGAGGTTGGGAGGAGTAGTTTTGTAAGAGGAAGTGGAGGGGAGGAGTTGGTGTCCTCCTTTGCAAAGGCAAAACCAAAGTATGTATTTAGCTGTCAGCCATTTCTTTGTTTCCCCATTATAAATTCTCCTGTTTCAGACTGTAAGGGTTTAAGACATTTGTCTTTCACAGTCCGTTTTTATGTTCCCCGCAAGCTTAATCTCAAACTCTATTTTCTTTATCAATCTCTTAGTCCTCCTTTGCTGAATTCTAAACTGCTCCCAATCCTCAGGTCAGTTGTTTTTGCTAGCCAATTTGTATGCCTCTTCTTGGATCAAATGCTATCTCTAATCTCCCTTGTCAACCATGGTTTGGCCACCTTTCCCATTTTATTTTTGTACCAGACCAGAATGAAGAATTGTTGCAATTCACCTATGTGCTCTTTGAATGTTTGCCACCGCCTATCCACCATTGTCCCTTTAAATAATGTTCCCCAATCCATCATAGGCAACTCATGAATCATACCATCGTCATTTCCTTTTAGATTCAGGACCCTAGTCTCAGAACCAACGACGTCACTCTCCATCTGGATGAAGAATTCTATCATATTATGATTGTTTATTCCCAAGGGGCCTCGCACAACTAGTTTGCCAATTATTTTTCTCATTCCGCAACACCCAGTCTAGGATGGTCGGACCTCTAGTTGGTTCCTCAACATTTTGATCCAGAGAACCATCCCATACACGCTCCAGAAATTCCTCCTCTACTATGCTGTTACTAATTTGATTTCTCCCAATCTATATGCAGATTAAAGTCACCCATTATTACAGGTGTTTCTTTATTGCATGTGCCTCTAATTTCCTGTTTAATGCCATCCCCAACATCACCACTGCACTGAGGGTCCATATACAACTCCCACTAATGTTCTTTGCCCCTTGGTGTTTCTCAGCTCTACGTAGGTTCCAGATAGTCAGAGCTAATATCCTTCACTATTGCGTTAATTTCCTCTTTAACTGGCAATGCAACCCCAACTAGAAATGCAACCCCAACACCTTTTCAGTTTTGTCTGTCCTTCCTAAAAACGGAATACCCCTGAATGTTCAGTTCCCATCCCTCGTCACTGTGCAGCCATGGCTCCATAATTCCAACCATATCATACTCGCTTACATCTATTTTTATGATTAATTCATCCACTTTATTGCAAATGCTCCGCGCATTTAAGGCACAAAGCGGTAAGGCTTGTTTTTTTAACATTTCTTGTCCCACTTCTGTTATTTTTCACTGTGGCCCTGTTGATCTGGCCCTTGATTTCTCTGCCCATTACCTTTCTTATTCCCCATTCAGTATTTTGTTCTTGTCCTCGTTTCCCCCTCCTCGACTACTTCCATAGGTTCCCATGCCTCTGCCATGCCATTTTAGTTTAAAACTTCCCAGCCACTCTAGTAAATACTCTCCAGAGGGCGAGTCCTGGTCCTGCCCAAGTGCAATCCCTCCAGTTTGTACTGGTCCCACCGTTCTCAGAACCATTCCCAATGTCCCAGAAATCTGAAATGCTCTCCCTTGTACCATCTCTTCAGCCACGTAGTCATCTAATTTATCCTATTTCTGCTCTGACTAGCGTGTGGCACTGGTAGTAATCCTGGGGCCACTGCCTTCGAGGTCCTACTTTTCAAATTACTTCCTATATGGGCAGCACGGTAGCACAAGTGGACAGCACTACAGCTTCACAGCGCCAGGGTCCCAGGTTCAATTCCCCGCTGAGGGCTTAAGTGGGTCGGTGCAGACTCAACGGGCCAAATGGCCTCCTTCTGCACTGTATGTTCTATGTTCTATATTTTGATTTGAGGTACAAAAAGAAGGGATGAGGTCCTATGTCATTTGTACCAATGTGTACCACATCTCCTGGATGCTCACCCTCCCCTTCCTATAGCCACTTGGAGACATCCTTGACGTAGCACCAAGGAGGTAACATACTATCCAGTAGTTTGTGCCATAGAAATGCCTATCTATTCCCCTTACAAATGGATTGTTGCAGTCAATGCGGTGTATAACACCCACAGTACTGATGGGACAGAATTTCCAGGATTTTGAACTAGTGATAGTGAAGGAACAGCAATACAGTTCCTGCTCAGGATCATGTGTGGCTTGGAGTGGGTATTGCAGATAATGGTGTTCCCATGCATCCAAATGCCCTTTTTCTTCCAGGTGGTATGGGGTCACAGGTTTGGAAGGTACTGTTGAAAGTGGCTTGGTGAATTGCTGAAGTGCACTTTGAATATGGTACACACTGTTGCCATTATGCGTCGGTGATGGAAGTGGTGAATATTTAAGGTCATGAATGGGGCACTGATCAATTGCGTTGCCTGGTCCTGAATGGTGCCAAACTCCTGATGTTTGTACTTCAGGAAAATGTTTAATCACGCACTCGGCTAGCGCCTTATAAATGCAGAGAATGATTTGAGGAGTCAGGAGCTTGAGTCAGCCACTGCAGAATTTCCACCTCCAACCTGCTCTTGTAATCATAGACCCATAACCAGTCCAAAGATGTGCGGGTTAGGTGGATTGGCCATGCTAAATTGCCCGTAGTGTAAGGTTAATGGGGGGATTGTTGGGTTACGGGTATACGGGTTACGTGGGTTTAAGTAGGGTGATCATTGCTCGGCACAACATCGAGGGCTGAAGGGCCTGTTCTGTGCTGTACTGTTCTATAACCTCCTCTGAGTGGCAATCTCCAGCAGATTGCCTCTCTGGATGGACGTACTCATGTTTTCCAAAGCCCCTGTCCTGCCCACCCTTCCTCCGTTAGGCTGTGTGACACAGGAGCAGCAAAGCTTATCCCCAGCTGCAGCAATGCAGAGTAACTGGGTGTAGAGAAGAAAGACAAGCCCAGATTGAGAGGGTGGTCAACAGTTGGACGGGGAAGTGTGTTGGTCTGGGTGTTTAGTTATTTTGGAGTTTGAACTGATATTTTTCTTCTAACTCTTTGAGAGCAGCTATCAGGGCAAAACTGGCAGAACCATTCGAAGGTTGATGATTTAAATCCAGTGGAAGTTAATGCTTCTGGACCTCCCCAGGAAATCCCTTACATGGGAACTTTCTAGAGGGATTCCCCAGCCCAGCAGTGGGGTAGAGCTCAAATGCAACAGTGGGGAACAAGGAAGTTATCGTTCATAGTATTTAAATGGCTGGTCCAATTCAGTTTCCAGTCAATGGTAATCACCGCGATATTGATAGAGGTGCCAGTGATGGCAATGCTGTTGAATGTCATGGGGAGCTGGTTAGACACTTTCTTGTTGGAGATGGTCATTGTCTGGAACAATTTTACTTGCCACTTATCAACCCAAGTCTGAATATTGCCCAGGTCATACTACATGCAGACATGGGCAGCTTGTGTAACTGAGGAGTTGAAAATGGCACTGAATATGGAGCAATCACAGCAAACCTAATATCCTGAAAGGTTATTGATAAAGCAACTGTAGATGATTGGGCCTAGGGCACTACCCTGAAGAACTCCTGCAATGATGCCCTGGGGCAGAGATGATTGCCCTCCAACAATCACAACCATCTTCATTTGTGCTAAGCTGTTAGGTGAACTGGACATTCTGAATTCCCCCTCAGTGTACCCAAACAGACGCCGTAGTGTGGCGACTCGGGGATTTTCACAGCAACTTCATTGCAGTGTTAATGGAAGCCTACTTGTGACATTAATAAAGATTATTATTATGACTCTACCACTGGAATTCAGCTCTCGACAAAAGCTGTAATGAGGTGTAGAGCTGACTGAGCACAGGCTGCTGTCAGGACCCATAATCTACGCTATGTTCAGTGCCGTCAACCATTTTTTTTGATATCCTGCGGAGTGAATTGAATTGGCAGAAGATTGATGCTGGGAACCTCAGGAGGATGCCGAGGATGGCACTTCTGTCTGAAAGTGATTTAAAATCCTTGTTTTTATATGATGTGCTCGACTCTCCCATCATGGAGGATTTTTTAAAAATGTGTTCATGGGATGTGTATGTCACTGGCTGGGCAAGCATTTATTGCCCATCCCAAATTGCCCTTGAACTGAGTGGCTATTTCAGAAGAAAATTACTGCAGTCAGGCCAGGTAAGAACTGCAGATTTCCTTCCGTAAAGGACATTAGTGAACCAGATCAACAACGGTTTCATGGTCATTTTAATTCCTATATGTGCCATTGTGGGATTCCAGCCTGGGTCCCCACAGTATTATTCTGGGTCTCTGGCTTACTCGTCCAGGAACAATAGCACTAGGCTACCGTCTCCCTGACATCTGTACAACCTTTTCCTCCTGTTGGTTATCATTCACAACTCCATGAGGCAGAACTGCACAGCATTAACCTATTGGTTGTGGGATCACCTTTCTTTGTCAATTACATGCTGCGTCCATTCATTGGCATGCATGTAGTCCTCTATTGTAAAATCATCAAGTGTTGCATATATTAACATTTCTCTCCTTCGACCGCACCTTCCAAACCCACAATCTCTACCAGCTAGAAGGACGAGAGCCGCACATACATGGGAAAACCCCCACCAGCGAGTTCTCCTCCAAGTGACACAGCATCCTCCGGACTTGAACTATATAATTGTTCCTTCAATGTTATTGGGTCAAAGTATTGCAACTGCATTTTGGGAAATCAGACCATAAGACTGCTCCTTCTCCCAGCTTACAAGCAAAAACTCAAGCGGGAGAATCCAGCTAAGAAGGTTGTGCAGTGCTGGTCCGAGGAGACAGAAGAGCTCTTACGTGACTGCTTAGAGACAGTGGACTGGTCCATATTTAAGAACTCAGCGAATAACTTAAATGAGTATGCCACCACCGTCACAGACTTCATCAGCAAATGTGTGGACGACTGCGTGCCAAAGAAAGCAGTACGTAAGTTCCCCAACCGGAAACCATGGCTCAACCTAGAGATTGACTCCCTACTGAAGAACAGATCTGAGGCGTTCAAGGCAGACGACCCTGTCCTATACAAGAAATCCAGGTACGACCTCCGCAAAGCCATCCGAGATGCCAAGAGAGAATATCAAACTAAGCTAGAGTCACAGACAGACTCTCGGCGGTTGTGGCAAGGACTAAACAACGTAACGGGCTACAAAGTGAAGACGAGCAGTATCTCTGGCAGCAGCGCACCCCTCCCCGATGAACTTAATTAATGCATTCTATGCTTGGTTCGAGCAGTTAACCAATAATCCGCTGCCAAGTGCCCCAGCAGCCCATAATTCACCCATACCCACCATCACAGCTTCCGAAATCAGATCGGCCTTCCTGAAAGTGAACCCACGGAAGGTGACGGGCCTGGACGGGATTCCTGGTCGTGCACTCGGAGCCTGCGCAGACCAGTTGACAGAGGTATTCACAGACATCTTTAACCTGTCCCTACTCCACTCCGAGGTCCCCACCTGCTTCAAGACGACCACCATCATACCGGTGCCAAAGAAGAACCAGGCAACGTGCCTCAATGACTACCGCCCGGTGGCCCTGACGTCAGTTGTAATGAAGTGCTTTGAGAGGCTGATCATGAAGCACATCACCTCCATACTCCCGGAACGCCTTGACCCACTTCAATTCGCATACCGTCACAACCGGCCCACATCAGACGCCATTTCCCTGGCCCTACACTCATCCCTAGAGCATCTCAAAAACAAGGACTCCTACATTAGACTCCTATTTATTGACTACAGCGCCGCCTTCAACACCATAATCCCAGCCAAGCTCATATCAAAGCTCCAAAACCTAGGATTTGGCTCTCCACTCTGCAACTGGATCCTCGATTTTCTTTTTTTTTAAAATAATTTTTATTGGAATTTTTTTACAGAAAATATAAAATATAACAACCAATGAAATGCAACAAAATAACCCATAACAACTGTAACACCCCCCAGACCGTATCAACGCATGTATCATATCCCCCCCCACCCCAACAAATGAACTTAAAAATAAATTAAAATTAAATAAACAAACATAGTCATCATCCCCCCCCCCCCCCCCCCCCCCGGGTTGCTGCTGCTACTGTCCCAGTACCCTATCGTTGAGCCAGAAAGTCGAGGAAAGGTTGCCACCGCCTAAAGAACCCTTGTACCGATCCTCTCGGGGCGAATTTGACCTTCTCTAGCTTAATAAAACCCGCCATGTCATTGATCCAGGTCTCCACACTTGGGGGCCTCGCATCCTTCCATTGTAGCAAAATCCTTCGCCGGGCTACTAGGGACGCAAAGGCCAAAACACTGGCTTCTTTCGCCTCCTGCACTCCCGGCTCCACCCCAACCCCAAAAATCGCGAGTCCCCAGCCTGGCTTCACCCTGGATCCTACCACCCTCGACACCGTCCTCGCCACCCCCTTCCAGAACTCCTCCAGTGCCGGGCATGCCCAGAACATATGGGCATGGTTCGCTGGATTCCCCGAGCACCTGACACACCTGTCTTCACCCCCAAAGAACCTACTCATCCTCGTCCCAGTCATGTGGGCCCGGTGCAGCACCTTGAATTGGATGAGGCTAAGCCGCGCACACGAGGAGGAAGAACTAACCCTCTCCAGGGCATCAGCCCATGTCCCGTCTTCGATCTGTTCCCCCAGTTCCCCCTCCCACTTAGTTTTCAGCTCCTCTACTGACGCCTCCTCCACCTCCTGCACAACATTGTAGATATCAGATATCTTCCCCTCTCCGACCCAGACCCCCGAAAGCACCCTGTCACTCATCCCCTCGCGGGAAGCGAAGGGAATCCCTCCACCTGCCGTCTAGCAAATGCCTTTACCTGCAGATACCTGAACATGTTTCCCGGGGGAGCCCAAATTTCTCCTCTAACTCCCCCAGGCTCGCGAACCTCCCATCAATAAACAGGTCCCTCAGCTGCCTGATGCCCGCTCTGTGCCAACCCTGAAATCCCCCATCAATGTTCCCCGGGACGAACCTATGGTTTCCCCCTTAACGGAGCCTCCATCGAGCCCCCCACTGCCCCCAAATCTTGAGGGTAGACGCCACCACCGGACTCGTGGTATACCACGTAGGAGGGAGCGGCCACGGCGCCGTTACCAGGGCCCCCAGGCTTGTATCTCCACAGGACGGCCTCTCCATCCGTTTCCATGCTGCCCCCTCCCCCTCCATCACCCACTTGCGCACCATCGACACATTGGCTGCCCAGTAGTACCCCGAGAGATTGGGCAACGCCAGCACCCCCCCGCCATCTCTACCCCGCTCCAAGAAGACCTTCTTCACCCTCGGGGTCCCATGCGCCCAAACAAAGCTCATGATGCTGCTGGTCACCCTTCTAAAAAAGGCCCTAGGGATAAAGATGGGCAAACACTGGAAGAGGAACAAGAACCTCGGGAGAACCGTCATTTTGACGAACTGCACTCTACCTGCCAGCGATAGCGGCACCATGTCCCACCTTTTAAATTCCTCCTCCATCTGCTCCACCAGCCTGGTAAAATTAAGCTTATGGAGAGTCCCCCAACTCCTGGCCACCTGCACCCCCAGATATCTGAAACTCTTCACTGCCCTCTTAAACGGGAGCCTCCCAATTCCCTCCTCCTGATCTCCCGGGTGTACTACAAATACCTCGCTCTTGCCTAAATTTAACTTATAGCCCGAGAAGCCCCCAAATTCCGCTAACAGCGCCATCACCCCCGGCATTCCCCCTTCTGGGTCCGCCACATACAACAGCAGGTCATCCGCATACAGCGATACCCGATGTTCCTCCCCACCCCGCACCAGACCCCTCCATCTCCCTGACTCCCTCAACGCCATAGCCAGAGGTTCAATCGCCAGTGCAAAGAGCAAGGGGGACAGGGGGCACCCCTGCCTGGTCCCACGGTAGAGCCTAAAGTACTCCGATCTCCTTCCATTTGTAACTACACTCGCCATCGGAGCCGCGTAGAGCAGCCTCACCCATTTGATGAATCCCTCCCCAAATCCAAACCGCTCCAGCACCTCCCACAGGTACCCCCACTCAACTCTATCAAACGCTTTCTCTGCGTCCAGCGCCACCACTATCTCCGCCTCCCCCTCCACTGCCGGCATCATGATAACGTTTAGCAGTCTCCGCACATTCGTGTTGAGCTGCCGTCCCTTGACAAATCCTGTCTGATCTTCGTGTATCACCCCTGGCACACAATCCTCTATCCTGGTGGCCAGGATCTTTGCCAGCAACTTGGCGTCAACATTGAGGAGCGAGATAGGCCTGTATGATCCACACTGCAAGGGGTCCTTATCCCGCTTTAGGATCAGAGAGATCAGTGCCCGCGACATCGTCGGGGGCAAAGCCCCCCCCCCCCATGCCTCATTGAAGGCTCGCACCAACAGGGGGCCCACCAGATCCGCATACTTTTTATAAAGTTCCACCGGGAACCCATCCAGCCCCGGGGCCTTACCTGACTGCATTTGTCCAATCCCCCTGACTAGCTCCTCCAACTCTATCAGCGCCCCCAGCCCCTCTACCAGCTCCTCTTGAACCCTTGGGAAACATAGCCTGTTCATGAAGCTCTCCATCCCCCATCTCCCCATCGGAGATTCCGACTGGTACAGTTCCTCGTAGAAGTCCCTAAAGACCCCATTTACTTCTGTCCCCTTCTGCACTACATTCCCACCCCCATCCGTCACTCCACCAATTTCCCTAGCAGCATCTCGCCTACGGAGCTGATGCGCCAACATCCAGCTCGCCTTCTCCCCATACTCATATACCGCGCCCTGCGCCCTCCTCCACTGTGTCTCCGCCTTTCTGGTGGTCAACAAGTCAAATTTGGCCTGCGAACTACGCCGTTCCCCCAGCAACCCCTCCTCTGGTGCCTTCACGTATCTCCTGTCCACATCCAGGAGCTCCCCCATCAGTCTCTCCCTCTCCCTCCTTTCCCTATGGGCCCGGATGGAGATCAGCTCCCCACGGATCACTGCTTTCAGAGCCTCCCAGACCATCCCCACCCGGACCTCCCCCCTGTCATTGGTATCAAGATACCCCTCAATACTTCTCCGGACCCTCCTACACACCTCATCAGCCAGCATCCCCACATCCAGGCGCTAGAGCGGGCGCTGGTCCCGCGCCTCCCCATCTCCAGATCAACCCAGTGCGGAGCATGGTCTGAAATCGCTATGGCCAAATACTCGGCCTCCTGCATCCTCGGGATCAATCCCCTGCTCAGGACAAAAAAATCTATTCGTGAATAAACCCTATGGACATGGGAGAAAAAGGAATACTCCCGCGCTCTCGTCTCCCAAACCTCCAGGGATCCACCCCTCCCATCTGGTCCATGAATCCCCTCAGTACTTTGGCCGCCGCCGGTCTCCTACCCGTCCTTGAACTGGACCGGTCCAGTGGGGGATCCAGCACTGTGTTAAAGTCTCCCCCCCCCATGATCACGCCCCCTGCCTCCAGGTCCGGAATGCGGCCAGCATCATCCCAATTCAGGGCATATACATTAACCAGCACCACCTTCTCTCCCTGCAGCCTACCCTTCATCATAATATATCTGCCCTCCTTGTCCGACACCACCTCAGCCGCCTCGAACGCCACTCTCTTCCCCACCAGAATCACCCCCCCGGTTCTTCGCGTCCAATCCTGAGTGAAAAACCTGCCCCACCCACCCTTTCCTCAGACGAACCTGGTCCGCCACCTTCAGGTGGGTCTCCTGGAGCATAGCCACGTCCGCCTTCAACCCCTTCAGATGAGAAAATACCCTAGTTCTCTTAACCGGCCCATTCAGCCCCCTCGCGTTCCAGGTAATCAGCCGGATCAGAGGGCAACCCACCCCCCTCCCCCGCCGGCTAGCCATAGCTTGTCGACTGCTCGCCCCAGGTCAGCTCGCCCCACCCGACCCGTTCCCCATGGCGATAACGCCTCTCCTCTACCCCCCCGGCCCACACCAGCTCCTTCCTGACCATTCCAGCAGCAACCCGGTATCCCCCCCCAACCCCCCCAGGCTAGGACCCCTCCTAGCCGCGACGCACCCTCCATGGTACTTCCGTGAGTCAGCTGACTTCTGCTGACCCCGGCAGCTCCCGCCAAAACCTATCCCCACCCGGCATGGGGTCATCCCCCTCTTGCCACACCTCCTTGGCACCGCTTCAGCGCGGGAAAGAAAACCAGTAGAGGCCACGCCCCCACCGCCAGCTCCACCCCCCTGCCCCGCGGCGCGGGAAAGCAGAGGAAAGCCCGTGCTTTCACACTGCCACACCCCACCCTTATGACGCAGCTCCCCAAAATCCAGTTTCACCCCAACCCCCAGCCCCGTACAGAAGAGAACATATAAAATACAAACCCCCAACATTCCCCACACCCATACCCAACAAACAGACCCGCCCGGAACATAGCAAAAAGAAAACCAGCATAAAAAACACACATGTCAAAGTTAGATCCTCGATTTTCTGATCAACAGACCACAATCAGTAAGAACGAACACCAACACCTCCTCCACAATAGTCCTCAATACCGGTGCCCCACAAGGCTGCGTACTTAGCCCCCTACTCTACTCCCTGTACACACACGACTGCGTGGCAAAACTTGGTTCCAACTCCATCTACAAGTTTGCTGACGATACGACCATAGTGGGCCGGATCACGAATAATGACGAGTCAGAATACAGGAGGGAGATAGAGAACCTGGTGGAGTGGTGTAACGACAACAATCTATTCCTCAATGCCAGCAAAACTAAAGAGCTGGTCCTTGACTTCAGGAAGCAAAGTACTGTACACACCCCTGTCAACATCAACGGGGCCGAGGTGGAGATAGTTAGCAGTTTCAAATTCCTAGGGGTGCACATCACCAAAAATCTGTCCTGGTCCACTCAAGTCGACTCTATCACAAAGAAAGCACAACAGCGCCTATACTTCCTCAGGAAACTAAGGTAATTTGGCATGTCCACATTAACCCTTACCAACTTTTACAGATGCACCATAGATAGCATCCTATCGGGCTGCATCACAGCCTGGTATGGCAACTGCTCGTCCCAGGACCGCAAGGAACTTCAGAGAGTCGTGAATACTGCCCAGTCCATCACACAAACCTGCCTCCCATCCATGGACTCCATCTACACCTCCCGCTGCCTGGGGAAAGCGGGCAGCATAATCAAGGATCCCTCCCACCCGGCTTACTCACTTTTCCAACTTCTTCCATCGGGCAGGAGACACAGAAGTCTGAGAACACGCACAAACAGACTTAAAAAACAGCTTCTTCCCCACTGTCACCAGACTCCTAAATGACCCTCTTTTTGACTGACCTCATTAACACTACACCCTATATGCTTCATCCGAGGCCAATGCTTATGTAGTTACATTGTATATCTTGTGTTGTCCTATTATGTATTTTCTTGAATTTTGTTTAATTCCCTTTTCTTCCCATGTACTGAATGATCTGTTGAGCTGCTTGCAGAAAAATACTTTTCATGGTACCTCGGTACACGTGACAATAAACAAATCCAATCCAATCCAATCCCCTTTCCAACAGCACTGTGGGTGTTTCTGCACCATATGGACTGCAGCGTTCAAGACAGCAACTCACCACCACCTTCTGAAGAGCAATTAGGATTGGACAATAAATGCTGGCCTAGCCAGCGACACCCACATCACATGACAAATAAAAAAAATGTTATCCACTCTAATATAAAAACAAACCTTGATCGAGTGTCTCAGGTTTACCATTGGTAAGGTAGTAACTTGTATTTTAAAACCACTGCTGTTTAAAATAGAAAATCAAGGATAAAATACGATGTTGTCAAGTCATAACAGCCGTGTAATTTTCAGCATGAATTATTCCAATAGTCGGAAATTTTAAAATGTTTATAACGCACTTTACAAATAGGTCAGTTCCTTCACTCATTAGGAATGCAAACAGTCTTTTAGAAAGTAACTACCGCTTCAACCAAAGATTATTTACCTCTTCACACTCAGCTCCATGAAAGACAACAAGGCTGTCACATTCTCTACACTTAGACGGAGCTCGCAACTTTCGTAGCTTGTGTGTTTGTGCTGCCTTTGACATGAGGATATTGCGGAAGGGCCCTGGAGAACTTGTCATCTCTGCCACAATTTCATTTAAACCTATGTTACAAGTAAAGGAGGCAGAGCACAAATTAACTTACAACATGGTCTTCCAATATTCTTAACTTGTGACATACAGTTCAAGTAAATAAAAGGGCCAAGAAATGTGGGATACAGTAATTTCTGGATAATCTCTGCACTTGAATGGAGAGGTCTGAGCAGTCTCAATTTGGGCTTTCAACCTCATTAACATCAATGCAGTGTGGCAGGAGGAACTAGTTGAGACATGAACCAAGCTTAGATGTTGCAGCTGCCCTTAATAAAGTGAAATGCAGAGTGGAGGGTGGGAAATAAGATACAAGGCAAAAAGATGGCCTCAGGGAAGGAAGAGATCAGACTTCAGGTGGGGCGGACGATAACATACCAATGCATATTATGTTAATTCATGATGGGAGAGCTTCATAACCTTGAATTTTCAATGTGAGGTGAGACGAGCACTTCTTCTCACATGAGTTCACAGTCACACGAGGATGGGACCTTCCTGCCAGATATTGCCACATTATGCTGTTTGAGGTCAGCATGTGGATGAGCGAGCACAGGGGGAGATTCAAAGATCAGAAAGGCTCCTGTAGAAATGGTTCTGCACTTTAAAATGTTCATGGCATGCACTCCTGCCAAGAATGCATCCACCCTGTCCAAATCTCTGGCCAGAACCAAGTACAAGTTTCTTGCCCACCATATTGGGTTTAGGAGGCCAGTTAGCCTCTTGAGAAATGGGAACTGTTGAACCTTGGGGCCAACAAACAGCTTCTGATGCTAGGACTCTGTATAAAATTTCAATCTGCTGGACTCAGATATGAATAGCCATTGTGAATAATAAAATGTGTTTTTAACCAAATTTCTAGCATACTTAATACTTAAAACATGAGAAAAATTTATAATTAATGTACAATTTAGAAAATACAAACAGAATAGTAAAATGCAGACTATCTACTTTTTGCATAAAAATACAGGAATCCATAGTGACTAGAAAATTAAATTAAAATGTTTTATTACGTTATTGCTGATCAGCACAATCTTCAATCCATCTAAAACAAATCGTAAAATGTTGATAAATGAAAAATGGCTATCAATTTAATTTTTTTGACTATTTTCCATGTCATTAAGAAAATTTGAATACACAAACCGGACATACATACATGGGTCCTTCTTAAATGGAAAACCGTTTTAGTGCAATTTTTCAACACATACGGTTACAATGCACAGTTTGTATTCCACCACGCGGATGGGGAAGAAAAGTCTTTCAACCCCCTGGGAGCCATGATGTGGAGATGCCACGTTGGACTGGGGTGGGCACAGTTAAGAAGTCTTACAACACCAGATTAAAGTCCAACAGGTTTGTTTGGAATCACTAGCTTTCGGTGCGCAGCTCCTTCATCAGGTGAGGGAACCTGAACTTTAACCTTGTGTTGCAAGAACCTGAACTTTAACCTTGTGTTGTAGTGAACCCCTTGGGAAGCATGAAAGACTCCGGGCTGGATCTCCGATTCTGGGGCTATGTCCCCACACTGACGTGGGAATGGTGGCGTTTTACCCCAGAAGCAATGGCTCAAAACGGTCACCCGCTTTGCTGGGGGCTAGCAGGACAGCAGTGTAGAGCACCCAGCTCTAGCTGCCGCTACGCCCCGGAGAATTGCCGGGTCCGTGGCTGTGCTCACGCATGGCGGCGGCTTGCTTCAGAAGCGCCGTGCTACATGGCGGCCGCTGTTCGCGGACCCGGCCCACAAAATGGCCCCTCCCCCCCTTTCGATCAGCTTGCCTGCCCCGGACCACCCCACCACAGTGCCCCCAGCCCCGAATAATGCCCCCCTCCCCCGCCCGTGGATCGACTGTCCCTCGACTGTGGCGGCACTGGACTGAGTCCACAGCCGCCACGCCGGGTTCCCAGCGGGCAAGACCACACGTGTCCCACACCTTCAGGAACGTGGCCAGTCGGGGTGGAGCATCGGGGGCGGGCCTCAGGCAATGCCCCAAGGCCGTCGATGCATGGGTCGAGCGCCGAACGCGATTTCAGCATTGGTGACCGGAGAATCCCGCCCCCATCTCCTGATGGTGTTAACACTATGCTGAAACTTTGTAAATATTTCTGAGATGACACATCAAAATGCAATTACCTATGCAACCTACATGGGCTAATAGCATTTCTCTGGAATCTCTCTCTTTCTCTCTAGGACATATTGTGCACAGATTTGCAAAGTCACCAACCTGACATCTACTGCTGAGATCTTTTGGGAATAAAACATGGGAAATATGTTCCATAAAACTACACCCAGATAGACAACTGAACAAAATGGTAGCAACATGGAATCATGCATAGAGGCCAGTCAAGGAACAGTTAACTGTATTCTCTTTTATTTTACCATCCTCACAAATTGTAAAAATTCTCATGTCTATCTTCTTTTTTTGCCATCTGTACTAGTGTGTATGTGGGCCGAGGCAAGTGCGAGAGACTTTGAACGGTGGGTGCGATTTACCTAGTTTTTAAAAATTCTTCAACTAATTTCACTTACTTTGTTCTTTGTTTAATCTAAAAAAACCTGTCTGATGAATTCTTCACAACCTGAAATAGGGGGACTCCTGATGTATTGGTAAAGCACATCTTCATGACTCTGTTATGGTCAGACCTGAAGGGGTAGAACAGGGGAGTCATTTCACCCCTCCGGAGGAGACTCGATGGCCGTCCTCTGCTTCTATGTCTTATGATCTCCTTATGTGGTCGTAATTTCATTTTCATTTCAATATAAACTTAACAACATGCAAGAATTGCTGAAGCAATTGGCACATTTCAGGCATCAGTCTGAAGAGAAGTCTGCCTACCAAATTGAAACTCTGAAGAGCAATTGCCCTGCCTACTCTGCTCTAAGCATGCAAGGCTTGGGACTGTGTAACAGCATCATGCAAGAAGCTCAATCATTTTCAACCGAGCTACATTTGGAAGCTTCTGAAGATCAGATGGCAAGGCAAAATACCAGATATTATTGTGCTCACTCCAGCTGGCATGCCAAGCACCCACACCACATTGAGACAGTCATAACTGAGTTGGGCTGGTCAAGTAGCCAGAATGCCAATCTTCTATGGGGAGCTCGAATCTGGGGTGCGCTCTCATGGCAGCAATACTGCAACTAGCACAAATACAAAATTGTGTCATAGATGTTTACAGCATGAAAACAGGCCTTTTGGTCCAACTTGACCATGCCGCCCAGTTTTTACCACTAAGCTAGTCCCAATTGCCCGCATTTGGCCCTTTTATCTCTATACCCATCTTTCCCGTATAACTGTCTCAATGCTTTTTAAAAGACAAAATTGTACCTACCTCTACTACTGCCTCTGGCAGCTTGTTCCAGACACCCACCACCCTAGGTGTGAAAAAATTACCCCTCTGGACCCTTTTGTATCTGTTCCCTCGCACATTAAGCCAATGCCCTCTAGTTTTAGACTCCCCTACCTTTGGGAAAAGATGTTGACTATCTACCTATTTAACTTTAGGCAAGTACCATGGTCAGCGCAGGCTTGGAGGGCCAAAGGGCCTGATCCTGTGCTGTATTGTTCTTCACCTTATCTATGCCCCTCATTATTTTATAGACCTCTATAAGATCATCCCTAAGCCTCCTTGCTCCAGGGGAAAAAAGTCCCAGTCTATCCAGCCTCTCTTCATAACTCAAACCATCAAGTCCCGGTAGCATCCTAGAAAATCTTTTCTGCATTATTTCTAGTTTAATAATATCCTTTCTATAATAGGGTAATCAGAATTGTACACATTATTCCAAGTGTGGTCTTACTAATGTCATGTACAACTTCAGCAAGGCGTCCCAACTCCTGTATTTAATGTTCTGACCAATGAAACCAAGCATGCTGAATGCCTTCTTCACCACCCTGTCCACCTGTGACTCCACTTTCAAGGAGCTATAAACCTGTACTCCTAGATCCCGTTGTTCTATAACTCTCCCCAACACCTACCATTAACTGAGTAGGTCATGTTCCGATTCAATCAAACCCACAAGAACAAAAGTAATGTACATATGGAATAACTAAATACACACCGTTGTCGGACGGTGATGGTGGTTCTCTTTCATCCAAATCATCTGCTGAAGACATAGTGCCTGTTGAAGGTGTTCGGGGCAGCCTTCGCTTGAAATCACCTGGAACAGCCAATAAAATAATATTTTTTGTTAATTTTTCATTCGTAATGTAGGTCAGGACTAAAACTAATCGGATTAAGAAATGAAATGAAAATCGCTTATTGTCACGAGCAGGCTTCAACGAAGTTACTGTGAAAAGCCCCTAGTCGCCACATTCCGGCGCCTGTTCGGGGAGGCTGGTACGGGAATCGAACCGTGCTGCTGGCCTGCTTCGATGTAATATATTTGAAGATTGAATGATGTACTAAAATAGTAGGCTGTTACTAATTTCAGACACAAAAGACTCAGTAGCATTTGCAACAGTCCATGGAGGTTTGTAGAAAAGAGGACTTGAATTTTATTTTTTCCTTCAGTACTGTTCATAATTAGTCTAGATTATACATTTGTGTTACCATTCTACTGAAATGCAGTGTGGCAGCATCTCTCCATTTATCTATCTGGTCCTGCATAACCTCATTGCAGAATTAGGAATGGGGATATTTAAATATTACCCCTTTTTAAATGTTGTTGTGTGTCAGAGGGTTTGAAGTGTCCTAGCCAAGTATCTTCAGCCTCTTTACCACTGAATTTCCCTCCACTATAAAGGAGAAAGTAGAAATGTTTGGTGATGGTTGCAGTGTTTGTAAAAACATAAGAGATAGGAATAGGAGTAGGACCTTCAAGCTAATTTTGCCAATTTCAATAAGATCACAGCTGTTCTTCTGTCTCAGTAACATATTCCTTCATATTCTCATATCCCAATTCCCTTAGCAGCCATTCACTTCTGACTTGAATACACTCAACAACTTTAGTATCCATAGGTAGAGAATTCCAAAGATTTGCAAGCCCAAATTTGTGTGAACAGATTTCTCCTCATCTTAGTCCTAAATGGTAATACTGAATGTGCTGTTAAAAAGCCAGTTACACGTAAAACATTTTAAACAGTGATATCATGCCCACGTCCCAAGGAGTATTACTATTTCTAAGTCTTTCCACCTTTAAAAAAAAAACTTCTGCTTTTCTATTTTTCCGATTGAAGTTGATAGCTTTAACATTATATTCAACGTGCCACATTCTTGCCCACTTAATTAACCTACCTCTATTGTTATGCATCCTCTTTTATGTCCTCCTCAGAGCTTACTTTCCCATCTAACTTGTATTGTCAGCAAATCTAGATCCATTACACTTGGTTTCTTTAACAAAGTCATTGGGCACAGCCCAATGGCCATGCTGTGCCAGAAAAGCAGCTCGCCATGGTGCAGCATTGGCCGATAAAAGCCGGGAGACCCTGCTCCCAGGACCTAACTGGCTCGGAATGCCTCGTGAGATCCAACATGATGTCGCGAGACTTAGCAATGTAAATCCCGACAGGGCGGGATCAGTTTTTGGCAGATCTGATTCCTGAGGCACCTGAGGCTTTGGAATTCATCCGCTTCGCCTCAGAGACCTCGGGCAGGCGCCATTCAGCACTGGTCCCCACAAACGGGTGCCCTGACATTACTGGTGCCACCTGAGCACCCTGGCAGTGCCACCTGGGAGCTAGCCTGGTACTACCAAGGTGCCCAGGTGGCATTGCCAGCAGGCATGAGCACGGTCAGGGTGGCACTGCCATGGTGCCAAGCTGACATATTTTGCGTGGACGCGATCAGGCCGGGGGTGCCCAGGACCTTCCCAAAGTACGTTAGGGCTGGGGGAAGTCGGGGATCGCTTTGGGATCCTCAGATTTAAAAATGCTGTCCAGGTCTCTTGCTACACTGGACCTCCCCACAGTACAAAACAGGGCTATTTGCAGCCTTGACCGTGCGTTCCCCATTGTAAAACGCAAGTCGCGTTGAGTAACCATGTGCTAAACATGCTCACTATGGGACTTTGTTCCCATTTGGTTGAATCGAGACCATTGATACAGATTGCAAATAGCTGAGGCCCAGGACTGACCCTTTTGGTACACTAGTTACAGCCTGCCAACGCGAATAATTCCCACCGTTTTCTGTCTGTTAATCAATTGATTATTATTGGGTGCGATTCAGCCAACACGTTGAGATGGGGGAAAATCGCTGGAGGGTCACAAATCTGGCATTGCGCCAGGCATCAAGCCGATTGCAAGTCACCCGCCTCACTGTACCCAGTGAGGGTGCGATCCAGATAACAATATTTATATGAATATTAGTATAATTTAAATATGCCGATGTCGCTTTCATCCAGCGCCCAGGAGTCACCAGACGTACCGGCAAGGCCTCAACCGTGCACCAATTAGTACAGGTCTCCACAAGCTGAGACCAGTCGTGATGGTTACTCAGATGTCTCAGAGGCCATTGGTCGGGGACAGGGCAGTAGTCTGGCACTCCCCCAGGCAGTAAGTCTCTTACTCCAAGAATGGTGAGTGATCCAACGATGGCTTCACCTCAGCTGTAACGTCAACCAAGAGATGTCAACCTTTTAAATTTTGATTTTTAAACATTCCAAAACAACGTGCCTGCAGGTCGTATTTGGAAGCTTTCTCAATTAATTGATTTTTAAGTGTCTTTTTTTAAAACATTTTTAATTGTAATGTTTAGGTGAAATGTGGTGAACATCTAATTCCGAGAGGATGGAAGTATTTTCAGTTTCTGCATTTCTTTCCTGTTAAACTTTATCAAATAAAAACCCCACCTGAACTTGTTAAAAAAAAAAGCTGGCTGCTGCGGCTATTGCCTGCGAATTTGCACAATAGGAGACGCAGAAGATGTTAAAAAAAAATTCTACGTAATCTTGCTGCCTGAAGGGAGGCAGAGAGCAGGTCGTGCCCCCCCAAATATTGACATCATGTGCTTTGGGTGCGATTGCAATTCCTCCATTTTGTCAGCAGCAAGCAAGGTAAGAGACAAAGGTGGGTCGCGAAGGTCGGCCGGTTGGTAAAAATGGGTTCCCGGAAATAAATTTTGAAAAACATTGCTCTAGAGCACCCAGAATAGAATAATTGTAATAGAAGCTTCTGGTTACACACCTGGACTAGCAGAGGGTGAATCCATGGATCGCGACTCACTGCTTCCTCCTCCGCTTTCTGAATCACTATACATACCGCTCCCCTGGGTGCCCAAGGGCCAAGCTCTAAATGGCCCATGATTCCGGACTGTTGCAACAAAAACAGTGAAGTATTGGTAATGATACACAATGATAATATTGCCCGAAGTCATATCCATGACACAAATCGATCATTTAATATAAGCAGGCAGCAAAATTACAGACCAAAGATAAACTATTTCACATGGAATAGTAAAACTGAAGGATATGTAGTAGCAATGAGCTACAAATGCAAGGTGGAGGAGCATGGAAAGATGCATAATTGATCTTTTATTCTGCAAATCCTCACGGAATGAAGTTTGTTGAACAGACCTAGAGGGGAATGGAAAAACTGACATGGAACTTTACCTTGGGCACATTGTGTCGATTAGTGATTTCAATCTAGTGAAGTCTGTAATCGGAACTTTATTTAATCTCTGCATGGGTCCTGAGGTTTGCCCATAGTAGACACTAGGTAATTTGGCAGGATAGGTTAACAGCAAAAGGCGGTGGGGCATAAATTGGCATTGGAATAATAAAGGGCTATTGGGGTGGGTGGAAGGGCATCAGGGCATAAAACAGCCATGAGGAATGGGTGGGGGGCAAAGGCTGGCTTGCAGAGTACGAGGTGGCATGGGGAGTGTCTTGGCGAGGGCTGGAAGGATGTTTCATGTTTTACTATTCCACCAAGCCCGTCCCTACAGCCAGCAGCCTCCTCAGTTCTTCCTGGGATGCCTGCCCTGACATTTAAAAAAAATTCAAATTACAGGGCAATTTAGCTGGGCCGATCCAGCTACCCTTCACATCTTTGGGTTTGTGGGGGTGAGACCCACGCAGACAATGGGAGAATGTGTAAACTTCACAACGAAAGTGACCCAGGAGATCAAACCAGTGAGGCAGCAGTGCTAACTACTGCGCCATCATGCCATCCCGCCTGCCCGGACTTCTAATTTAGTTCAAACCTTGGAGTGAAAATCAAAGGCTGGATTCTCCGACCCCCTGCCGGGTCGGAGAATCTCCGGGGGGGGGGGGGGGGGGGGGGGGGGGGGGGGGGGGGGGGCGGTTTACGCACGGTCCCACACGGCGGGACCTGGCAGGTAAGTCGACAGGGACGGTCCTCAGGGGGCGCGGGATCCGTCCCCGGGAGGGGCCCCCATGGTGGCCTGGCCCGCGATCGGGGCCCAACGATCTGCAGACGGGTCTGTGCCATGGGGGCACTCTTTCCTTTGGCACCGGCCCCTGTAGGGCCCCACCATGGACGGCGTGGAGAAGAGAACCCCCCGCGCATGCGCAAAACACACCGGTGGGTCCGCGCATGTGAGAGATCACGCCGGCCCTTTGGCTCATGCGCGAACTTGCGCAGTACCTTCGGCGTCGCTAGAGTGGCGCCAACCCCTTCGGCGCTCACCTAGCCCCCGAAACAGGTGAGAATTCCTCACCTTGGGGGCCCGTTGACGCCAGAGTGGTCGGCGTCGGTTTTCCCGCCGGCATGGGGACTTAGTCCATAATTCCCTTTGAGAAGATGATGGCGAGCCACTTTCTTGAACTGTTGCAGTCTGTGTGGTGTAGGTATGCCCATATTGCTTAGTGTTCCACCACCGTAGGTGCAGGACACCCTTCTCTTCTTCCCCACCAGGGCCTCCTGTGCCACGTTTGGGAACCTGTGCATTCTCTCACTCAGTTTGATACATCCTGAAACTTGCCATTGTGAATCAGCCAGCCCAACAGACATCTTCAGTGGAAGTGGGTACATGGAAGCATTTATACTGCTCCATGAAAATTTCATCTAAACCATCACTCAAGTGCTAAACCTGTAAGCGTCTTCTTTAATACGTCTAGGCAAATTCAAATTACAGTACTCAGCGTGAGGAATAAAGTTTTGTGTTAAAACTAGACTTTAAATAGACATGTCCTATTAGCAAAACACTCCTTCACCAATTAACCTCCTGGATATTTAAAATCAATTCAATGAAAACCTACAACTAGAGAAAGATAATTATTCTCTGAAACTCAAACATTTCATCAGGCAATTAAATGAGTTGAAAACGTGAAATATTAATGGAACAGTTATAACGGAGATGCAAGATTTAATGTAAAGCAATCAAGCATCATTATATAATGTTATCAGGCATTGAACATATTGCACAAGAAAAAATAATTCACTTAAATTACCTTGTAGATCAGTGCTATTGTTTAATTGTTTCTCTCCATTATTACTGGATCTAATATGAAGAGGACTTTCAACATCAAGTGACTGAAGAGGAAGATCACCCGAGGTACCCGAAGTCTGTGACAAATTTCCTTGTGATGAATGGGGGCTATTTGTTGCTCTTTTAAGAAATGAAAGCCTGCAGAGGAAAAAAAACTGTGAAAGGAAATATGTTCACATCATTTTGCTACAATCAATTTATTCGTATCAGTTTGGAGGTGAGGGAGAAATATCACTGGATGGATATCTCAATTTATCCCCAATAGGCGAAGCAGAAGTTAACGGCTGGGTTTTCACATAGTCATGGCGGCTCTGCAGACCTTTAAAATTGGCATTGGGGCATAGAAGTCCCACCCTCATTTCTGACAGATCCCGATTGGGCAAAGGAGGTGGAGTGTGACTCACACAAGGGAAACCCAAACTCAGCAGGGCCACTTGATCTCAGCTCAGAGTTCAAATAGACCTCATTCACGCTGTAGCAAGGGCCTTATCCTGCAGTGTGGGAGTCAGGCCTTTATGGAGATGTAAACGCTTATGAAAGTTGTAAACGATTATGAACGTTGAATAAGCAATGTAGAATTCTGATGCTGCCAAGTTATTTAAATCCCCACCCATTTAAAACTTTGGAAAAAATAACGAACAGCCTTCTTCTGCCGGTGAAAGTTGAAAAATCTGTTCTAACAATCTATTTTATTGACATTAATGATACCTTTTGGGGTAGAAGACTATTAATGGTTAGTTGCTTTCCACAAGCTACAATTAACTCAGCAGGGATCTGTATGTTCACGGATCGAGTGCCAGTTCAAGGTTACTAAAAGGTTAGCTATTTTTGATGTGGAATGTTTGTTTTGATAAAGGAATAAGTACTGGAGGTAATTTAAATGTTTTGAATAGACTTTCGTGAAGGGAAATGTTTATTATATTGACAGTGGTAATAGAATTTTAGATCTTCATTTTATTTCATCTCCCAACATGGCTCAGGAGGTCCTATGGTGTATACTGGGCAAGCTGGCATGGACGGTGGTAGCTTGGGGGCATGAGCTAGCATGGATGGGGATAAGGAGCATGAAGAAGTGTGAGGTGCCAGTGCTACTAATTTTAATGAAATGAATTGAATGAAGTTCCAGAGAACAGAGGTGGACTTTTAAACAGGCTGCCTTGGCACTCAGCAGCTCCTCTGGTCGTCCCCCTTATCCTGCACTCACCCTTCAGAGTCTTGCCACCGAAAGCACTCCTCGCTCTCCTTCCCTTCCCTGTCCCCTAGGTGTGCTGGGCCAGGAAAATCTTACACTTGAGCTATCTCACCTCAGCAGTGTAAATCTAATAATTCAATGAGGCCATTGGTGGTGGGGTGGGAGATGGAGATTGCAAGCAAGTATCTACATTCTGTACCACTGTGCCTCAGAAGATCTATTTGTTCCAATATAACCAACCCATTGTCCCACTCTTGCAAGTATGCCCCTTCCCCAACTTAAAGACTAACACTAAATACAGAAAGACTAGCATCCAATGCACTTTTTAAAAAATATATATTTATTCTTTCGTAGGATATGGGTAGCAGCATTTGCTTTACATCCCTAATTTCCCTTGAACAAAGGGTCGTTGAGTGTCAACTACATTACTTACCCACCATTTGATGAAACTGAAAACTGAAATAAATAAGGCTCCATAGCAACTTCCTCCTTTGGCAGACTTTTGACAAATTCTGAATACTGTTGTCCTGGCTCATATAGCTTGGTATTTTCACAAAGTGATTGATAGTTAACAGGAAGGGAGACCACTTGGGCATGCTGCATCTGAAACAAGTTAACTGTCACCTGAAAGAATCATAATTATTTTTATTGAAATATTTTCTGCAAAGAATTGCAACTTAAATCACCAAGTTTTAAAAAAAGTAACAAGATTAATACGCAAACGTGATTTTCAGAACATGGGCTGGAATTTGGAAGATGAAAGGCGTGATTCAACAGATAAAAATTTATGTCCGGTTTTGAGCGACTGTAGTGCCGAGAAACATCCCGCTGTTTTTTTTTTTTGCCTTGCTCCGCTGAGGCTGCACGTCATTTCCTGCTGGCAAGCCCAGCAGGAAAGGCTCCTCGCAGATCTGACTGTCGCGATCTCCCCCACCTCAGGGAAGCCTCTGGGAACGCCCCACCAACCTTACGAAAGCCCCTGGGAACACCCGATCACACCCCCCTCCACCTGCTAAGGCTCCTCAGGCCCGATCCCTTGGAGTGTCAAACTGGCACCATGGCACTGTCATTCTGGCAGTTTCCCTGCCAGCCTGCAAGTGCCACCCAGGCACCCTGGAGTGCCAGGGTGACCCTCTGCCCTGTCCCCAAACACGAGGGGTCTCCAATAGACTGGGAGACCCCCCCCCCCCGGTGCCATTAGGACTGGTTCATGTTTGTGGAAACCAGTACTAAATGGTGCCTTGGCGAGGTCTCCCAAGTGCTGGGTCTCAGGCTAGGTCCCAAGAGAATCCCGCGAACGCATATTTAAATGAGCCGAATGGAACATTTAAATCTGCAGATCTGCATCACTTCAAGTGAGGGTAAGGTCCAGAATGTGACATCTCCACTAAATCTCGCAAGGCGTTTCGAGTGTCACAAATCTCATGGAGAGGCCGTTCATGAGATTCTACGACCTCATCCAACCAAGTCGGGGACACTGAGGGTGTTGAACTGCACCCAAGTGCTGCCGCCGGTATTGAAGAGCGTGTGATTCACACTCCCATTGGGGGAGCTATTCAGTAAGGAAGTCAGGATATGCAAATAGAGCAGCACGCTGCCGGCGCAAATTACCCCGCCTAGGTTCGGGAGTCCGATCTGGACCCACAGCTCCATGCCAGTGAGGAGAGGGACACCCTCCTCCCCATGGTCGGCCGCAGGTTCAAGCTTGCCCTCCTGCACAATGCCTGGGAGCTGGTGGCAGAGGCAGTCGGTGATGCCAGCCTCATCAGGAAGGAAACAACTTGTGATCCGGAGGGGTGGGGTCACTGGTGAGGCCTCTGCCCTGAGGGGACCCAAAGAACCAAGGAGGGTGCAAAAAGGTCAGGGTGCAGGAGTCCTTTGATTGGAACGAGATCTGCCAATCCCCTGCTTGCTCTTCAGTGGGCATGACTTCTGTGGAGCTGCAACACTTGGTGGTCCCCTGATTGAGTCTGGCCACGCCCACCCTCTTGAAGAAATAGCTGGGCAAGGGTTTTGAGAGGGCCTCTGAGCATTCAAAGGACAGAGGGAGCACTCAGCAGTGTGAGCAGCCAGAATGCTGCAAGTAGCACCAGAGGGGTACGTTTAAATCACATACTGCAGCAATGGCGGTCAGAGCAAGGCCACCCCAATCCCGAGGGGAATCTCAAAGTCCACTAAGTCGCTCCATGCTACTGCCTCAGCCTAAACAGCCACCCCAAGCACGCCAATGTTTGAGGCTTTTTCAATTTTTTCTTTAGTCTCCTGCTCTCCCTCCGCAGCCCTGGCACCCAGGCCCACTTGTAAATTCTTGCACTACTCCGTGAGATTTCTGCCTAAGAGGGGTGGAACATGAAGCGTCCGAGCTGCTAATAATATTGAAATCCATGCATATGACGGTTTCGCATTGATCCACCTACACAGGGCGCAAACATTGATATCGCCGCCAGTGAGGGAACGGAGCATGGTGTCGGAATCGCTGTTGGGTGCTAAACTACCCACGATTCTCCACCTAACCACGATTCGCGTTTCTGGCATCATGAAGCGGAAAATCCAGACCATGGTCTTACCGATTTTAAGGTGAGATCACACTGGTAGACTAGTTCACGTAGTTGTGTCAGTATATCACTCTTGATGTTTTCCATATTGCTTCGTTTTTCATTGGCATCTGAAATAGAAGCTTTGAAATGTTCTTCAGCTTCTTCAGCCTGCAAAAACATATTTTAAAATTATAAATCCTGCATGAATCCAGTCATTATTGCCCTAATGTCAAAAGTAACTGGGTCTTTAAGGCAAAAATCATGTTACAAAAATTAAATTGCATCCATTTAAATTGGGAATGTTTGGATGGAATCTTAATTCTACATCTCAGAATGATGATAGCTTCAGTTAGCATTTGAAATGATCAAACTGTTGTTAACACTTAATAAACACTTAACACTGTCGAGTTAAGTAAATTCTAAAGCATGTAATTCAAATCTTCAGTCTATAACCTTAAATTGAGTTATGCAGCATTCTTAAAAAGCTACAAAAAAGTGGTTACATTTACTCTGGGAGAAAACATTCTGTAGGTTTTAATATGGCTGAAAAGTTACTTTTTGTAGAGCATCTTCTTCCAGTTTTCTTTTTTTTTCAAGATGTCTGTTGTAATTTCCAGTTGGTCCACTACTTAAAGTCAAATGTTCTTCTTCGGCTCGAATTGTAGAAGACCTTGCCTTCTCATATTCTTCTTGGCGTTGAATGTACAATAGATTCGCTTTCCTATGGGATGTTTCTGCCTCATGCTGTCAAGCACATAAAAGGTTTTTAATGTTTAACGGATAGGTAAGTCTTAAAAAAAAAACAATTAATGAGGAATACTCCAGAAAGATGTTTTATTAATCATACTTAAGGAAAGGTTAAAGCTCATCTTAAAGGCTGTACCATTTTCCTTTGCTCTCGCTGCCACTGCTCTTTAATTTCTTTACGCTGCTTATCCAGTTCATTTCTTCGCAACAGAAGTGGCTGTGAAACATTTAACAAAGTTGTCTTTTATACCATAGCTGGCAACCTTTTGATTTTTAAAGATATTAATGGATTCAGCTGACTATATTTCAAGAGTCAAACTGCAATTCCAAATG
This sequence comes from Scyliorhinus canicula, assembly GCF_902713615.1. Taxonomy (NCBI): domain Eukaryota; kingdom Metazoa; phylum Chordata; class Chondrichthyes; order Carcharhiniformes; family Scyliorhinidae; genus Scyliorhinus; species Scyliorhinus canicula. The sequence continues at coordinate 23,948,753 of NC_052149.1, forward strand.
TTGATAAATGCAGATGAGTAATCCCAAAGGTTATACAAGATATCAGGCTAATTTTGTACACCCAATTCTCCTGTATACACTATACCTTCTATCACTTGCCTATTAATTCAAGGAATGTCATAGGGACACCAAAAAAGTAAAGAATGAAAAACAGAAATGAAAATCATCCATTCCCAAAAATATGGAAAGGTTTGAAAGCTTAGGGTTAACCTACAAGTTATTTAAGAAAGAGACTTGAAATAAAAGTCATGATTCAGTATTCAGTGACTGCAATGGACAACTGGTATTATGAAATACAAGTAAATATTTACTTGCAATCGTAAAGTAGTAACCATTCTCCACAATGAACTTGGCAAAAGAAATACAGAACCTGTAAAAATCTCACCTGAATAAACTTATTTGATTGAAGGCTTGCTCCAGTTTGCAGAAGAGTCTGGCTATACTCAATATCATATTCGAAAGCAGACACATACACCGATTGAAATGGCATGTACACCTATTCAAAAAGAATTACAATTTTTAGTCAGAGGACCATTAGTTCACCTCTCTTTTTCCTAAGTGGTAGTTGATCAAGTATGTCAGATAGATCTACAGGGAGCCGTTTACACCACGCGCCCACCACCCACCCCCAACCTACCTCCCGGAAACATTGCTGCGGAGAATCTGATAAGAGCCTTCCTTAATTGTTTCAGAATGGCACTTCTACCCCGATCTGGGAGAAAACCCCACCTTAGCAAGCTGCCATCCAACGTGATTGACTGGTGGCTCTGTAGTCCCAGCAGCACCAAGATTGTGTGGTAGTCAGTACTTTAAAAAAAAAATTTAGAGTACCCAATTATTTTTTCCAATTAAGGGGCAATTTAGCGTGGCCAATCTTTTGGGTTGTGGGGGTGAAACCCATGCAGACACGGGGAGAATGTGCAAACTCCTCACGGACAGTGACCCAGAGCCGGGGTTTGAACCCGGGTCCTCAGCGCCGTAGGCAGCAATGCTAACCACTGTGCCACCGTGATGCCCTTGTGGTAGTGAGTACTGAGACTACTGGCAGCCCCCACAAAGACCGATGGAGCCCAGATTCAATGACAAATGGGTTTTTGGACAAGCCTGACTGCCAGATCTCAGCAAGGAGGGCTAAAGAGATGTGAGCAGCTAGGTTTGAAAGGCCAGGGTGAAAAGAGTTAAAGGACTGATCCATTTTTTTTATTTGACGGGGGTTTCCCCAGTGTCAAAGGCGACCTCCCAAAGGAGGTAATCACCCCGCTCCCTTCCTGCCAGACGGCTGTCCACTCAATGGAAACTGCTGGGTTACCCACTTCTCATTGGCCACTTAAAGGGCCTCAATAGGTCTAAGGGCAGGTGGGCTGCCTGGAACCTTCCCTGCCCACTAGAAGGAAGACAGGTTGGGAGGAGAGTGGAGCAGTAAAATTCAGCCCCGTGAATCTGAATGAATGCAGAAACTGATCTATTTTCCATCTGAAACCTCATCAAATCTCTTGTTTTGAGTTATTGCACACAGTATCACTGTCCATGCATTCAAGAAAGTTGATCTGATGTGTTTTTTCGTTTACCCTGAATGTATGTACTCCTACCCCTCTCCCCCACTAATTGTACCCGTATATGGCAAGAAAGTTGCTTCAAGAAAACATGAAACATTGGTAACTTGTTAAATAGCTTATTTTAGAACAGCACTTGCAGAAATAATATATTTTCCAAAATTAGACCTGATGATATTTACCTGTTGTCCAATAAAGGTTTTAGCTGTTTCTGCCAATTTCGTAAAGCTTCTTGCATATTCCATATCTGGTTTAAAAAAAACCCTAGTTAGAAATATATGCCCTGTATAAATAGCAACACGAGTGTGAGAGGATGTGGCCAACTGGGGACCAAAAAAATCATCTTGAAGAGACAAAGTATGGTTAGGATAATAAATTAGTACTTCGCAAGGAAAGGATGCTGCCAATGTCACAGTAAAGGAGGTTACAGTGCTGAAATGAGGTTTGATAAAAATATATTAAAAGCTGGTTGCATTCAAGGCAGATAAATCATTTAGTCCAGATGAAATATATTCTAGATGGTAGAGGGAAATGTAGGTTAAAAATTGCAGAAGCTGTGGCCAAAATCTTCCAATTTTCCTTAGATATGGGAGGGGACTGAAAGATTGCAGATGTTACAAAAATGTGCTCAAAAAAGGCAGAGAAGGATTACATAGGATATAGAGCACCAATGCAGTTAATTTAAGCCAAACAGTCCATGCTGGTGCTTATGCTCCATTTGAGCCACCTCTTGCATTTCCTCATCTATTAGCATATCCCTTTGTTCTCTTCTCCCTTGTATGCTTATCCAGCCTCCCCTAAATGCATTTATACTAATTGCTTCAACCACTTCCTGTAACAGCAAGCTTGCATTCTCCCACTCTTGAATTCCTGTTTGATTTTCTTGGTGGCATATATTGATGGTTCTAGTTTTGCTCTCCCCCACAAGTGAAAACACTCTGCATTGCTGTTAAAACCTTTCATAAATTTTAGAAACTCTTCTAGATCACCTCTCACACTGCTCTTTTCTAGATAAAAGAGACACAGTCTGTTCATCCTTCCCTGCAGTTAGGGTATTATCCTGGTAAATTGTGTTATTTTTTGTTTTATTTTGCACCCTCCCCAGTGCATCTACATCTTTTTTTATTATGATGGTGACCAGCATTTAAATATTAATGATCTGACCCTGGGAATATAGGGCACACCCAAGGTGGCACTGAAGTAAGGGAGAATAGAGAGAGGAAAGAAGGACGAAGGAGGAAGAGGAGAAGTTTAAGAAGCATTTTCCAGGAGACACTAGAGGCTTAGGGAGAAATTCCAGAGCTTATGGCCCCGGCAGCTGAAGGTATAGCCACCAATGCTGGTCCAATCAGGAGGCCAGAATTAAAGGTACACAGTTCTCAAAGGATTGTGGATTCGAGGACAATATGGAGATAAGAAGGGATTAGGCCATGCAGAAATTGAAATCAAGGATGCTAATTTTAAGTGACATGGAGATGCCGGCGTTGGACTGGAGTGGGCACAGTAAGTAGTCTTACAACACCAGGTTAAAGGCCAACAGGTTTAGCTTTCGGAACACAGCTGCACTCCGAAAGCTAGTGATTTGAAGCAAACCTGTTGGACTTTAACCTGGTTTTGTAAGACTTTTTACAGTGCTAATTTTAAAATCAAGGCATTGTTTAACTTCAAATCAGTCGGTCAATCTAGGCCAGCAGGCACAGGGTTGATAGCTGAACTGAAACTGGTGAGAGTTAGGAGAACTTTGGATGATGTCAGGTTTAGGGAGGTAGAATGCGGGAGGCTGGCCAGATTTGAACCCATGACCCCAGAGCCCTGTGCCTCTGTACTGATATGATGTGGACTACTATGATTCACCTGAGGAAGGAGCTATGCTCCGAAAGCTAGCAATTCGAAACAAACCTGTTGGACTTTAACCTGATGTTGCAAGACTCCTTACTCTGTACTCCTAGACCAGTGATATTATCACTACACCCATCTCCCCTCTTAACACGCCCAAACGCTGGAAAATAAAGCATGGATGAGATGGTAGTTTGCAAGGAAGGAGCTGCCAGGGGGCAGTTTTTTGATGACGGGTGAGATAAAGGCAGATTTAAAAGGAAGGGGAACGGTACCGGTGGAGAACTGTTAACATTATCTAGCTCAGGAAGGGAAACTGGGTATGTGTAAATTTAGTGGGAATGGGGCTGAGATGGTAGGAGGTGAGTCTCATGTATAAGATAAGTGGGCTGCACAGTGGTTAGCATAGTTGCTTCACAGCTCCAGGGTTCCAGGTTCGATTCTCGGCTTGGGTCACAGTCTGTGCAGAGTCTGCACGTTCTCCCCGTGTCCGCGTGGGTTTCCTCCGGGTGCTCCGGTTTCCACATAACACGGGGAGAAAGTGCAAACTCTACAGACAAGTCACCCAAGGTTGGAATTGAACCCTGATCCCGTGAGGCAGCAGTGCTAACCACTGTGCCACCGTGCCCCTCATATAGTCTGTAAATTATGATGGACTGCATAGTCTTCTGTGCTGCATAATTCCATGATAAACAATTACAGTGACTTTTTCCCCAATGGAGAGTTAAATAATTAGCCAGTATTACATTAAAGCATAGAAGTTCTATAATGGCACATCTAAATACAGAAATTAGATAAGCTGCCATTTATTTCTGTAGAAAGGTTACTGAATGCGCAAGTGACACAAGGGACATTGATAGTGTCGCATAATCCAGGCAACAGATTTACAATTATTTTGACTAGGAAGACAATACACAGTGAAGAACTTACCCAGATTTAACCGTTTTTCCAACCAGGCTAGAACGTCTTTGGTATACTTTGACCAGGTTTTTGCATACATCAAAGCTGACTCTATCCCACTGTCATTTTTAAGTAACATGTTGTCAACCTCCTCTGCTCGGAGAGCCCCTGAAAACAGAAGTGCAACAAGGAAATGAGGAGGATGAAATTAATTAAATTAAGATATTACGGGCAACAACAGATATGGTATGGTAGATTGTGAGATCCTATTTATTGTGGTTTTGAAGTCCAGAATGGGCGTGGATGGGTGGTGGTGAAATAGCCATAAAATTAGAACCAGACCTTTCAGGAATAAAATTAGCAAACAACTCTACACACAAGGGTCAGCAGGAGTTTGAAATTCTCTTCGGCAAACACCAATGGATGCTTGATCAACTGTTAATTTTAAATCTAAAATCAACAGTTTTTTGAGAGTCAAAGGTACCACAGGTTATGGGGCAAAGGTAGGAGTACAGACTTAGGTCTCAGACCAGCCCTGATCTTGTTGACTGATGGAACAGGCTCGAGGAGCTAAATAGCCTACTTCTGTTCCCATGTTCTAGAAACAAGCTACAATGTTTGGACTGTCACTATTCAATGTCATTATTGTGACCTTGAAATATACCTTAATGGAAGTTGAAGCTAAATAATGTCATGGTACTTTGGAGGCGAGGAAGGACAGAGAATGCAATAAGAAAATTATTTGATTGAGATGCACAAAATTGTGAAGGTCTGGATAGAGTGGATGGAAATGGTTTATTGACTTTCGCAGAGAAGTCAGTGACTTGGGGGACATGGATTGGCGGGTAGATAAGGAAAAGCTTTTTCACTTAGACAGTTACAGGGGTCTGGAATTCACTGCCTGAAAAGGTTCAGTAAGAGACAGAAACCCTCAACTTTAAAGGTATCTGGATATGCATCTGAACTGTCGTAACCTTCAGAGCTACGGACCAAATGTGGGAGAATGTGGGATTAGGCTGGGTGGCTCATTTATCAGCCAGCACAGACAGGATGGGCAAGTGGCCTCTTTCTATGCTGCAAACCTACTTTCTTTTTTTTTAATTTTAAGAGTACCCAATTCTTTTTTTCCCCAATAAAGGGGCAATTTTAGCATGGTGAATTCATCTACCCGGCACATCTTTGAGTTATGGGGGTGAAACCCACGCAGGGGAGAATGTGCAAACTCCACACGGGGACAGTGACCCGGGGCAGGGATTGAACCGGGTCCTCGGCGCCGTGAGACAGCAGTGGCTAATCACTGTGCCAGGGTACTGCCCTAGTGTGCAGCAAACGTTCTATGATTTGAACTGCTGAATCACTGGCAATGTAAAATGTTTACAGTTACTGGCTGCGCAGCATGCAAATATAATACAACTATATAATACAACTATACAGTAAAGATCCTAGGATCTGGATAGTCGTCTCCTTATAGAAAGTCTACATTTTAAGGTCAACAAATATACTATTTACACAGGAAATGTTTTATTAATGCATAATAAAATGTCTAATTCATTAACTGCAAAATTGGTCCCAAATGTTATATACTTCATTTCTAACGAAAGTGCAATATTTGCAATAGCCTCATGGTGACCCGAGCTAAATGATTTGGTATTCCAAAGTTACTTATTACTTTAGCTAACCAAAAATGGTTTGCTTCCAGTCATCACTGCATGCTGGCTGGCACCTCATTGTAGTAGAAGGAACAAGAAAGCGTCCCATGGTGTACCTTGCTGTGATTAAGTCACCTATCACCAATGTACTAGTGATGCACTTCAGTCATTGTATCCTGTAAAAGGAATTAAATTTATACGGTGCCTTTCATAATCTCAGTTTTTCTTACAGCCAATGAAATACTTTCATGATGGATACTCACCATTGTAATGTAAGGAAATTTGGTCAATCTGCATACAGCAAAGTTGCACAAACATATAAATGACAATTAATCTGTTTTAATGGTGTATGATGAGGGATAAGCTGAATGGGCAGTATGCCGAGATACCTCTTCTGCCTTTTTAAAGTAAGGTTCTAGGGACCTTGTATGTCTACCCTAGAGGGCAGATGGGGCCTGATTTAATATTTTATCCAAAAGGCAGCACACCTCGAACAATGTAACAACCCATCATTATTGCAGTGGAGTGTCAGCTGACATTATGTACTCAATGATTGGAGTATGGGCATGGACTCAACCTTCTGACTCAGAGGTGACATTGCTACCACGAGTCAAAGCTGAAAACTAATTTTGGACATGACCGGTGTTGATTTCACAAGAAAATAGTTTGCGATTTGAAATGCAGTTTCCATTTCTTTTCATTTTGCACATGGAACTACTACTTGATTGGTCATCTTCCAATGCAATCTGGACACTATTTTGAAGTAGTTATGTATATGGCTTGTATTTGTGTCTCAACTACATTATTCGTCACTGGCAAAAACATTTAGCATGCTGGAAGAATTTAAGAGGCCTCAAAGCCAAATAAGTTGTAGCTCACAAGCAAGTGAAGTATTGTGACCACAGAGGAGTCCATACGAGCGGCATAAAGAAACTAGTTATTTATTATATAAGTAACTACTCACACAGGTCCCAGTAGGGACTTCTCTGCTCGGCTCCTACTTGGACCATGCTTTTATGCACAGTGTTCATTGGGGTTGCTCGTACTCAACGAGGCTAACGGGGAGACAAATTGGTCCAACCCCGCAGGTCTCGTGCGGGTAATAACATGAATTGGAAAACACAGTTGTTTTGATATTTCAATTAAAGATCACCAATTTCCCCACCATTCTCCATTGCCAGTGTGTGGAAACTTGAGGTCCTAAGACATACTAAGTAGCAGTTGAATTGTTGTCCTAATATTAGTCTTCAAATCACCATCATAGATTATATATATTATTGACTGTTGGTAACAATTTGCAACATTGTCTTTAAGCTGCCCACCAATAAATATGGGGCACGATTCTCCGCAAATGCGGCGAGTTATAAAGGCTCCCGTGAAACTGGCCGTGTTTCACGACAGCCTCCGCGCCCCCTCCCGGGACCCGATTCTCCCCCCCGGGCGGGGCTAGCAGCGGGGCCCTGTGAACCACCGCATCGCGGCCTTAGCGACCGTCGCTAGGTCCGCGCGCCAAGCGTCATGCCGGCTGACGCGCACGATAACGTCAGCCGCGCATGTGCGGATTGGACGCCTCCAACCCGCGCATGCGCGGGGCCGTCATCTCCCTCGGCCGCCCTGTGGACTGATCCTGCGGGGCGGCGGAGGGAGAAAGAGTGCGTCCGTTACGGACGCACTGCCCGCGATCGGTGCCCACCGATCGCGGGCCCATGCCCCCCTTGGCACGGCCACGGTACTGCCATGCTAATCGGGGCCCTGGATGCCCAGAACGGGCATGTTGCGGCCGTTTTTACGACGGCAGCAAGCAGGTGTGTTTGCTGCCGTAAAAACGGCCGTAAAGGCCTGGGAACTCGGCCATCGGCCTGGGGAGAATCGCTGTTCGCCGTAAAAAACGGCGAGCAGCGATTCGTGTTGTGGTGGGCGGGGGAGAGAATAGCGGGAGGGCGTGAAAAATGTCGGGGACGCCCTCCCGCTATTCTCCGACCCGTCGTGGGCAGCGGAGAATCGCGCCCATGGGATCGGAGCAAGTTTAGGAGTAGATTGGTTTGGGTGGACAGTAAACTGATTAATCCTTGAACCCGATAGCAAGCTATCCACATCTAGAACGGGTTTAATAACTTTGTGATCAGAGCATTGCTCAGCTTTGGTAAATGTTGGGTGATTTCTTTGGGAGTGTAGTTGGTATACTTGCATCCAAACCACCAAATGGAACCTATCCAAATCCTGCAGTAACCAGTATGATTCATATGTTCTGGGTGAAATTGCTGAGAGTTACAGTCTGCCAACTACAAGGTGTGGAAAGAATAGATGATAGCGAGAATGCCAGAACAAAATCCTAGCAGATAAAAAGATCTATTTGATCCAGGATGACATGTGTGGGTTGCAGTCACTAGATCCAAGATTAGATATGATGCAGGTGTTGTTTTTGAAAGGTAGACATATGGAATTCATATTGCACTCAGGATAATATCAAAGATGGGCACTAGCCATATAATTCTAATTCAGATAAAAGACTCCTGGGGTCTCAATCAGGTAACCAGAACTTGCAGAAGATTCCAAGATTAAAAACGCAACGGCTTTCTGCAGCCATACAAACTCCTCATGTACATGTATTTGACTGCACTCAATTCTTTCTCACCTGGTGGTTAAAAATGAATAGAACGGAATACTGATAAAGGTGAGGGGAGAGGAAAAAAGGAGGGAAAAATAAACTGGAATCTAGCACCAAAATGCTTAGTAGATACTATATAAAAGACATACAAGATCACAAAGCCAGAGTGAAAATTTCTAAAATGTTTGGAGGAACAAATATATGGGGGTGAAAGAAAAAAGTTGTTTTATTTATTAACTACTTTTCACAGCCTCAGAATGTTCCAAATTGCTTTACAGCCAGCTAAGTAAATTCTGACATGCATTCACTGATGTCTCAAGCAATGACAAATATTATTGAAATATGAGATTTTAAAATGATTTTGATACCTTGTAGATCATCCTTTTCCTGAATTGATCCTCTAGATCCCATGGACAGATTTTCATAAGACTTTTAAATTAAAAAGAAACAATTAATCACTAATTTTACAGAGTTGGACCAGAGAGTAATTAAGAAAATGCACTTCAGAACCAGGAGCAGGATTTTTCTGCCCCACCCGTCCAGCGACCGGAGAATGCCGTTTGAGGTCAATGGACTTTTCCATTGTCTGCATTTTGTCCGTGGCGAATATGCGGCGGGTGGACAGAAGAATCCAGCCCCAGGCGTCAGCAGGGAAGTTTCAAATACAGTTGTTTTCATTTAACAGCTGTAACTCAATTACAAATAGCATTCCTTAAGATTGTAATAGATATCTTTCATATAAATAGTATGAAATTGTAAAATCAGTACCAAATCAACAAATTGAATCTAATTTTAGTTTCTGTAACTTGACAGCAGGGGCGGAGAATCTAACAGGAGTCCAAGGGCAGCACGGTAGCACAAGTGGATAGCACTGTGGCTTCACAGCGCCAGGGTCTCATGTTCGATTCCCCGCTGGGTCACTGTCTGTGCGGAGTCTACACATTCTCCCAGTGTCTGCATAGGTTTCCTCCGGTTTCCTACCACAGTCCAAAGACATGCAGGTTAGGTGGATTGGCCATGATAAATTTCCCTTAGTGACCAAAAAGGTTATGCAGACGTATTGGGTTACGGGGATACGGTGGAAGTGAGGGCTTAAGTGGGTCAGTGCAGACTCGATCTGCTGAATGGCCTCCTTCTGCACTGTATGTTCTATGTTCCCCAAAAGTTGGGATTTCCTGTTCCCATTCTCTTCGTTCCCACCAATGATGTAATAGGGCTCCCGCCATGAAAGATCTGGAACCCTATTATCATACACATTATCATTAGCTGGCCTCCCTGCTCTATTGTACCCCATGTTAGGATTACAACTGCTTTTGACAAACAGGGACCTGGTGAAGGCAACCCACAAGCAAGTTAAGCTGCCAGCAGGAAGAGAGTTACACCCGCGCAGTACACCGGCAGTGGGCTTCTGTTGGGGCCAAATGGTCTACTCCTGCTCTTCTAAAAGATCGTATAATCGTGCCACTATTGTTTCTTGCTATAATAATGTTTCTGTGAACTTACACGACTTCGCCCATTCAGTGGAAGTCCCATAGATGAACTATAGTCCACGTCTCCCATGAGGAAGTCAGAAATGCTGCAATCAGAATTGTTTGATTAAAATATTTGTTTTAAAGTTATATTTCTTACAGCTGACTTTCAACTTATTTCATTCCTTTTCTTCTGGAAAGTCAGTAATTTATACAATACATAATACATCTTGTAAGCTAATCATAAGTGTGCATGATTCAATTTTATTCATGGTCCTTTTTAAATAGATATTTAAATATTCCTTTTTACATTTTCAGCTAAACTCCTCAACATCTGTATTACTTTTCAAATACTGCTTTCCAGGGCATTTGCACATAGGTCAAGTAAGAATAACTGCCCTTGACATCAAGGCAGCGTTTGACCGGGTATGGCATAAAGGAACCCAGGAAAATCTGTCAATAGCAATCAATGCTGGCCTTGCCACTGATGCCTACATCTCTTGAAAGAATAAGGAAACATCTCCACAATTCTAAACTTAACTTCTCTAATCAGTGTTGCTGAAAGAGTTCAAATAAAACACAAGAGGTGTGTGGGATATGCAAATGTGACAATACACATGCAAGTACATATATAAATGTGGTTTTGGCAATGAATACAAGGTCCATTCCCGGCGGCTCCTGCTGTGGCTGGGGGTGCACGCACTTGGCGATCCGGGAGCCAATTTGCACGCGACGACCACCTCAAGGTCATGTAGGTGTGTGAACGCTTTCCAGGGTGAGCGCACGACAGCTACATCCTGGGGCAGTCAGAGAATCCTGGCATCTTCAAGGGACACCCCAGGATGACCAGGAACACACGGCCATGTTGGAGGAGTAGGACGACAAGGAGGGGCTCGAGGATGAGCCCGAAGAGGACCCGTGGGAGCAGCTGGAGGTTAGAGGAGCCCCCCAATCTTCTTAGCCTTCCATGCTCTGTCACTTTGTCTATGTGCCCCCAGGACACACATGGAGGCAGCCTGCTGCTACCATGTCCTGTGGCCTTTGATGTCCCTGGCAGATGTCTTCTGAAGAGCCTGGGGCCAGAGGGCCCCGGCCACCTTGGTAGTGGCGCATGCCATGTCGTGAGACCCTGTTCTGCCTGCTGACCACAAGACGCCCCATTGTCAGTATGTGTGTGTGTGGGCGGCAGGACACGACTCGGGAGTGTTGGTGACCGCCACTGTGTCCCCTTAGGACGGCTCCGGTTCATCCTCCAGCACTCCTCCTTCCGGTTGGTACCAATAGGGCCCTGGGGGTGGTGGTGGGGCACTAGGACAGAGGGGCAGCTGGATTGAGCTCCAGAGGCCTCTGTGCCATCTGGCTCTGCCAGCCCTGGCGGCTGCCCATTGTCTGCACCATGTCGTTGCTCTCAGTAATACTTCTTGACCGGCCACGCTGTGCAGTGCCTCGCCGATGTCTGCCTGCCCCTGGGACATGCCCCACAGCACACCTGCAAGGTCCACTTGTGATGGGACACTGCCCCCAGCGACTGGGAAATGCTCTGGAGAGCCTTAGCAAGGTCCACCTGTGTTAGGGTCACGTCACTGGGGCATGCAGTCGAGGCCGTCAGCCATGGCCGTCACTGACTGAGCAACGACTTGGAGGCAAGCACTCGTGCTGCCGATGTCGTGCTCCAGGTTTTCCACTGCACCCGCCACCCTAGCAGTTTTGGCCTCAGTGCCACGCATTGCCAGTGCTATTTACTGAACTCCTTCAACTGCTATGGATCTGCTGGAGTGTCGCTGACACCCCCCTTGGAATATCACGGCCGCACCCTAGCGTTTGTATCAGCTGTGGGATAACCTGGTCCAGACGCACAGCATCTGACTGGGACCTCCGACTGTGTCCCTCCCTGCCTCCACCTGATGGGTAGTGGCGGCACTGCTGAACTTGCTTCATTATTATTGGACGGCGAATGTGGATAAGGTGCGAAGAAGGGGTAGAGCGGGTTGGGTTTGGAGGAGGAATTTTGTAAGGGGTCCATTTAAGCGCAATGGTGACAGCAGCGTGGCCAATGGTTCAGAGTAGGTATTCAGGGAGTCTGGTGGCGCAGTCCACAGTGAAGATATGGAATCAGTTGAGGAGGCCTTTTAGGGTGGAAGAGATGTTGTTGTTAACACCACTGTGCAAGAATCATGGGTTTTGAGTCAGGGGGATGGATAGTGTATACAGTGGGTGGAGGGAAGTGGGGTTGGCCAAGGTGAGGGATCTGTATTTGGAGGAAGAATTTGCCAGTCTGGAGGAGATAAGGGAGAGGGTAGAGCTGCCGAGGGGGAGTGAGTTCAGGTATCTGTAGGTTAAGGACTTTGCGCAAAAGATCTGGAGGGGGTTCCCAAAGTTGCTGGGATACACCCTGCTGGAGCGACTGCTGCTTCCGGATGTGGAAGGGGAGGGAAGAAGGTGGCGAAGGTCAAGGAGAAATGGGAAGGGGAGTTGGGAGGGGAGCTCAATTGGGGAGTATGGAGTGAGGCACTGTATAGGTATACGGGGCCTGCTCCTGTGCAAGGATGAGCCTGATACAGTTTAAGGTGGTGCACAGGGTGCATGTGACTCGGGCGAGAATGAGTGGGATCTTTCAGGGGATAGCAGATGTGGGAGAGGGTTGGGCGGGGGCCAGCGAATCACCTGATAGGGGTGTTTTGGGGTTGTAACCTGTTTTCATACATGTTTGTAATAAAATACATTAAAAATAAAGTCCTTGGAGTGCTCCTGCAAGGTGTTCACTTGGGAGATTGGGGGACCACCCAAAATGGGCTGGCACCAGCCGATGGGGATCCTGCAGGAGAATGGGCATGTGGTCAGTGGGAGGGAAAAGGTCATTATGTCTGGCATGAGCAACTCATGTGTGACAGACCATCTGGGTGGGGGCCAGTGGATCCTCACCTCTACAGCGCAAGCCAATCTTGGCCACCCCTGCAACACCAGGGCCTGTTCCTCGTAGGGAGTGAGGACTCTAATATCTGGCACCCCGCCGCCCATCTGGGCCTCTCCTGTTTGTGGTTGGCCAACTGCTCCTGTGGGAACAGAGAAGGGTCATCGTGGGAGGTCAGGCGTGAGCACCGCCACTGGACGTAGGTGGGGTGCACAGGCACTGTTTTGTGCACAGGGGGTGCCAGTGGCCAATGCCAACTCACCCATGCGGTCTGGTAGAGGTTGTTGAGCTTCTTGTAACACTGGGTCCTCCCAGTGACAACCCCTGCACCTGGAGTGTGTCTGAATTGTGGGGTCGGTCTGTGCAGTGGCATAGTTGCTTGCTGTCTGGGATTTGCGCTGCAGGATCGGTTTAAAAGCTGCTCCCCCTCGTTAGAGGAGAGCTGCCGCACACGGTCTAGACAAATCAGTCTTTTCCTACATGAAGCCCATGGGACATCATTAACTGCCCTAATAAACATTAGGCGCCGGTGACGGCCTCACCAGGTCGGTCATCGGGAAACACCCGACTGTTCTGACTTGCTACCACACTTGAAAAACATTTGTTAGGGCGGCATGTGGCGCAGCGGATAGCACTGGGACTGCGGCGCTGAGGACCCGGGTTCGAATCCTGGCCCTGGGTCACTGTCCGTGTGGAGTTTGCACATTCTCCCCATGTCTGCGTGGGGTGAAACCCAAAGATGTGCAGGTTAGGTAGATTGGCTACGCTAAATTGCCCCTTAATTGGAAAATAAAAAAATAATAATTGGGTACTCTAAATTTATATTAAAAAATTTATATATCCCGCCCCAAATGTGAACAATGGCAACCCATAGGTTATTTTTGGAACTAAACAAATTTACAAAAGCAGAGTGTGTTTTTCACCGTTGAAAATTTTAAAGTAGATTTCTCATGTTCTGTCCAGTTTAACCACAGCTCTAAGCTTGTAGAGGATTTATTCAATGACACGGTTATTTTAAATTTGTGGCTATAACAGGATATGGTAAAGCAACAATCTTAATGGACAGTTACAAAATGCACGTATAAAATAAAAATTAAACTGAGAATAAAATTATTTTGACTTTGGAAGCTCTGGTTATATCGTTGGCTTATTATTCATGATAAGCGCTAACGGTGGTTTTCATAAGTAAGGACACTAAATTCAATATTTTTCATGGATCTCATAGTGACTAATAAAGTGTTAGCAGCCCTATGAAGTAAAAAGGACTCAATAAAGTTACTGCTAAAACTGAAACCGAAATTTCACCTAGTGCTCAAAAATGCAATTTAAAAAAATAAATGAAACACACAAATGTGGCTGCTATAACAGTGTTGTGGGTAAAAGCTCCAAACAATAGCATTAATCCGTATGACCATTTAGCCGTCTGTGTTGAATTAATTTAACCTTACAATTATGCCATTATAAATGGTGAGAGACAAGGTTGGGATTTTTTTTTTTTAAATTCAGTTTGGGTTTGCATTCTTGAATGCAACCAGTGACGAGCTGTTAAGTGCTCACATGCAGATGTAGGTTAATAACAGGATGATTGGCTGCAATAGTTGAACAGCCTACTGAGATGCACAGTATAAATTCATGTTATACTGTTATGTCATACTTTAGGAAACAACTAGAGCATTATTAATGCTGGTCGTGCTACATCCTAACAAGAGTTAGAATTTACGGGAGAAACAAAAATTATGGCAGTGGGAGTTGAGAAAAAGGAAGAAGATGCACACAATTGCCAAGCAACCAGTTGAACGTGAAGACTGATGCAATACAATTTTTCATTGAATTATTATTTTTTTATATATAAAAGCAACATATACTTCAAATGACAGCTACAAAATTAATTTGCGGTAGTTCAGCTTTATCATCAATATTGTGTGTCTAACTATGGGTAAAACAAGTTAGAGAAGTCAAACTCGTTCCAAAAGTTGTGTTACTTACACATTACCAAATGTGAATGCCAACGTGTCAATAGAAGCAAATATTTCACTGAAATGTTCTCTTTTGTCTTCAATTACTTCATTGTAGTTTGCACCTGGTGG
The DNA here is from genome assembly GCF_902713615.1 of Scyliorhinus canicula. Taxonomy (NCBI): domain Eukaryota; kingdom Metazoa; phylum Chordata; class Chondrichthyes; order Carcharhiniformes; family Scyliorhinidae; genus Scyliorhinus; species Scyliorhinus canicula. Next base: position 23,963,766 of record NC_052149.1, read on the forward strand.
GAAATCATAGTTCATTAGAACAGCACAAGATAGATATTAGCATTCACTCCATGAATATAAAGGTTAAACGATCAGCATTATTACACTGAACATACCAATTAAACACTGAAGCATTTTCAATTTTAAAGCACAAACAATAAATGGTTTCATTGTAATCTGAAGAGTCTGTGAATAGCACAATCTAATATATAGCACTAAGTGGATCCTACCAACACAATTATAACCAAATACATATATAAAATACACCAAACCTTTTGTCATTCAAGCATAAAGAAAATGCTCATATCCACTCGGAACGTCTGACATACTGAAATTAGGACTGCAATCTTGTCAAAGCACCAGTTTCCTGTGTCACTAAACGTACTAACGGGAGAACAGTAATGTAAATAAGCATAACCAAGTCCTCTTTAATTAACTTCCTTTGAAGGAGCTACAATGCAATTTTCTTAGTACAATTATTACAACATAAAAAGCAATGCTGTAGGGAAGAGATTTTTCAGGTTCTATAAACCTGTATAAACATTCACTGTAAAGACCTTGATTCTCCAGAAGCTGCCTATTACAATCTAATGTTTCAGTTCCTTCCCCTCCCACTCCTCTACAGAAAGAGCAAACATTGAAGTTTGGAATAAAACTCAAGTATACCACAATGACCTAAATATCTGTCTGAATAACCAACTTACCCCTCAAATTACACAAGAGAAGCTAATTTGATCAATTAAGTTCATTACTTAGCAGAGAGTCACTATTATGTAATAATTACATGAGTTCCAGTGGATCATAAAAGCAGTTGCTAAAATCCTAATTTAGCACCTCACTTACAAAATGGTAACTGGTCAAACGGCACAGAATAAGTAAACTGGGTGACTTTTTTCCTGTTCCAGGAAAAGTTTTTACATTTAGCGCTTTGATCTCATCAAGTTTTGTTTTAAGGAAACAAACTTCCTGCAGTTTTGTTCAGATGTGAGTAATTGAACTTACAAATGTGAGCAGAATATCTGAAAAACAACTTCAGTTTGAATTTTAGGGAAAACTGTAATTTGTGGTTCGATATTTTGTCACATCTTTCAACTGCCAAAATTATTTAGCAAGCATCCAAAGTTTCCAGCAACTTCCTGCAAACTTCCTGAGTAGCAGATAGTTTTTAGCCAACTTCATAAACATAACCACACCCATAGTTTGTTTTTAAAATGTATTTACAGTACACACAAGATTACCAGCTGTGGTTTATGAATTAGAAACCTGTAACATCTTTTACCAGGTATGCCTCATCCTTTGCTAGTCTATTCTTACTTTGCTCCATTTTTCTGGTGTAAATAGAGGAGCATATGGCTAATAGACCAAGGGAATAAAACAAACAGCACGCCATAAAAAAAGGCTTCAATAAATCACAGCCCAAATCTTCTGGTCTCCCGATCGTTGGAGACTAGACAGACGACTGATGCGCCAATCTGGATCTTGTGGAAATTCTCATGCACAGGCCTACATGGGAAGTCCAGGAAGTTTCAACTTCTTTCTGATGGGCAATTGCCTGCTCCAGCGGGTCCTCCGTGAATGTCTCTGACTCAGTAAAAGTTGGAGACTTTGGACAGTTCCAATGTACTTCCCCAGATATTTCCCAGGATTGAAACCTAGTCAGCTTCCACCACTGCACCCACCCCCCAACTTCATCAACCCTGACTACCCTCCCTAACCTTTTTTGGCCCGACTACCCCCAGGCCCACCTGCTCCCTCACCGATTCAGTAACATTCAAACTGGACATTTAAACTCCCCATATGACATGAAAAAGAGGCATGTCTGGTCTTCCCCCGACTCTTTTCTGCTTTAACGGAGATCTGTTACGGATCCTGCACTGTGTTCTCCTGGAAAAGCCTGAAGTTCCTGGAAGAAATGTGGAGCAGCATGCAGTCGGGGGAATTTTTGAGCAGAGCTACAATCCGATGAGATTGCTTCTCTTCAGATGATCCAGGTCTGCATCTTCAAATTAGCTGCCATGCCATTGCAAATGCACTAGTGATAATTTACCAAAATTCACTAGACTCTGGGGTGGTCCCGGCGGATTGGAAATTGGCAAATGTGACACCACTGTTTAAAAAAGGAGGTAGGCAGAAAGCTGATATGCCAGTGAGCTTAACTTCGGTAGTAGGGAAGATGCTGGAATCTATCATCAAGGAAGAAATAGCGAGGCATCTGGATGGAAATTGTCCCATTGGGCAGACGCAGCATGGGTTCATAAAGGGCAGGTCGTGCCTAACTAATTTAGTTGATTTTTTTGAGGACATTACCAGTGCGGTAGATAATGGGGAGCCGGTAGATAATGGGGAGCCAATGGATGTGGTATATCTGGATTTCCAGAAAGCCTTTGACAAGGTGCCACACAAAAGGTTGCTGCATAAGATAAAGATGCATGGCATTAAAGGTAAAGTAGTAGCATGGAGAGAGGATTGGGCTAACTAATAGAAAGCAAAGAGTGGGGATTAATGGGTGTTTCTCTGGTTGGCAATCAGTAGCTAGTGGTGTCCCTCAGGGATCAGTGTTGGGCCCACAATTGTTCACAATTTACATAAATGATCTGGAGTTGGGGACCAAGTGCAATGTGTCCAAGTTTGCAAACGACACTAAGATGAGTGGTAAAGCAAAAAGTGCAGAGGATACCGGAAGTCTGCAGAGGGATTTGGATAGGTTAAGTGAATGGGCTAGGGTCTGGCAGATGGAATACAATGTTGACAAATGTGAGGTTATCCATTTTTGGTAGGAATAACAGCAAAAGGGATTATTATTTAAATGATAAAATATTAAAACATGCTGCTGTGCAGAGAGACCTGGGTGTGCTAGTGTATGAGTAGCAAAAAGTTGGTTTACAGGTGCAACAGGTGATTAAGAAGGCAAATGGAATTTAGTCCTTCATTGCTAGAGGGATGGAGTTTAAGACTAGGGAGGTTATGCTGCAATTGTATAAGGTGTTAGTGAGGCCACACCTTGAGTATTGTGTTCAGTTTTGGTCTCCTTACCCAAGAAAGGACGTACTGGCGCTGAAGGGTGTGCAGAGCAGATTCACGAGGCTAATCCCAGATCTGAAGGGGTTGGATTACGAGGAGAGGTTGAGTAGACTGGGACTGTACTCATTGGAATTTAGAAGGATGAGGGGGGATCTTATAGCAAAATATAAAATTATGAAGGGAATAGATAGGATAGATGCGGGCAGGTTGTTTCCACTGGCGGGTGAAAGCAGAACTAGGGGGCATAGCCTCAAAATAAGGGGACGTAGATTTAGGACTGAGTTTAGGAGGAGCTTCTTCACCCAAAGGGTTGTGTATCTATGGAATTCCTTGCCCAGTGAAGCAGTTGAGGCTCCTTCATTAAATGTTTTTAAGATAGAAATAGATAGTTTTTTGAAGAATAAAAGGATTTAAGGGCTATGGTGCTCGGGTCGGAAAGTGGAGCTGAGTCCACAAAAGATCAGCCATGATCTCATTGAATGGCGGAGCAGGCTCGAGGCCAGATGGCCTACTCCTGCTCCTAGTTCTTATGATACGGTTCAATAAAAGACCTTCAAAAGGCAGTTCATTGGCTACAAGCATTTATTGGGTTACGGGATAGGGGTGGAGGTATGGGCTTGAGACGGGTGCTCTTCCCAAGGGCCGGTGTAGACTCGATGGGTTTAATGGCCTCCGCTGCACTGTAAATTCTATGATGATTCATAGAATCCATACAGTGCAGAAGGAGGCCGTTCAGCCCATCAAATATGCACCCACCCTCCGAAAGTGTACCCTATCTTGGCCCCCACCCCAGCCCCCTAACCCAGTAACCCCACCTAACCTATTGGACATGAAGGGACAATTTAGCATGGTCAATCCACCTAAACTGTATATCTTTGGACTGTAGGCGGAAATCGGAGCACCCGAAGGAAACCCACGCAGACACGTGGAGAACGTACAAACTCCACACAGACAGTCACCTAAGGCTGGAATTGAACCCCGGTTCCTGGTGCTGTGAGGCAGCAGTGCTAACCACTGTGCCATTGTGCAGCCCCACGTGCAAGGTACTGCATAAAAGCTAGCCCTTTCCTTTCTCGGGTGCTGCTCTGAAGCATCAGACTAGGTTATATATTCAAGACCTGCTATGTGATTTGAAAATTCAGCCTTCTGGCTTAATAACAAGAATGCTATTGCACAAATAAAGAGAACAATTGCTGATTGAAAGGATAGAAATAGCAGCTGAAAAGATGACGCAAAATATTTTTAGTGATTTGATTGCAAGGTTTTCATGACCTCAAATTTTAAATTTTTTTGAAAAAATTTAAAAATGAAGTAGACAATGTACACATTTCCTTTCCAAATATAAATGCTTTAAAGTCAGTTATTTTGTCAACATTTATGATGCAAATTCCTTCCCTCCAGTTGTTAATAAAGGCCATCATGATTTAACAGAGCCACTAGGTGGTGCTATTTTAGCTCGATTGCTTCTCCGTTAACCATCTTTTTTTATATATAAATTTAGAGTACCCAATTCATTTTTTCCATTTAAGGGGCAATTTAGCATGGCCAATCCACCTAGCCTGCACATCACAACGTGAAACCCACGTAAACACGGAGAGAATGTGCAAACTCCACACAGACAGTGACCCAGAGCCGGGATCGAACCTGGGACCTCGGCGCTGTGAGGCAACAGGGCTAACCCACTACGTTAAGCATCTTTAACCTCAAATGACCTTAGCTGCCATATGCTTTCCTAAAAACCCACTTTTCACAGTTTTACAACATTAATGGCAAACAGATATACATTTATCGATTGAAATATGGAAAATGTTAAACTTCTGGCATTTGACAACATTTGCAATTAAAAATTCCTATTTAGGAGTAGAAACTTGCCACGTTACAACTGCAACCACCTGCCAATATACGTACTGTACAGACCATTATAAATTCTTGCGTCTACATATATAAATAAGACTAGGGAGAGATGATCTAGTGGTAATGTCACTCAACGAGAAATCTAGAGGTGCAGGCTAATGTTCAGGTGACAGGAGGTAAAATAACACCATGGCAACTGGTGGAATTTTAATTCAATTCATAAATTTAGTTTTAAGAAGACACGGGGAGTCCACACCAAGTTGAACAAAAGAAACAAAGGTTTATTGATAAGGCTTACTGTACATTGCTCCCAGTGGGACCCAATAGGGTCTGAGGCAGCCGGTCCCAAATCGGTTGGCCTTGTATACATTGGTAATTAAGGTTCCCCCCTGGCCTCCTTAGCAGGGAGGCTTGTATTACACAAAGGACATGGGGAATACAATCATCCCCACCCTGTAGGTCCCGTGCGGAAGCAGGTTATGGCATCTAGAATTAAGAATTCTGATCTCTCAGTAACTATGATTTTTTGACCTCAAACTTTTAAAAAAACGAAGCAATTTAAAAATGCAATTGTAAAAACCCACCCAGTTCACGAATATCCTTTAGGGAAGGAAATTTGACGTACTTAGCTGGTCCGGGCTACTTGTGACTCAAGACACACAGCAATGTGCTTGACTCTACGTTTCTCTCTGAAATGGTCTGCTCCACCATTCAATACAATCACAGCTGAAGATCCTCCTCAACTTCACTTTCCCGCTGATTTCCCCATATCTCAATTCTCGGAGATGGTTAGCCCAGCCTTGAACATAGCAAAGCAAGCCAAACAATTCAAGGGCAATTAGGGATGGGCAATCAATGCTGGCCTTGATGCGACACCCATATCTCATGAAATAAGAGAAATATAAAAACAGAATCTAGTATTTAAGAATGAGTATCAATAAGTGCCCGTGCCTTTGTGTACTCCATAGAATCTACAGTGCAGAAGGAGGCCATTCGGCCCATCGAGTCTGCACCGGCCCTTGGAAAGAGCACACACCTCCTCCACCCCATCCCCTTAACCCAGTAACCCCAATAAACCTTTTTGGACACTAAGGGCAATCTAGCATAGCCAATCCATCTAACGCGCATATCTTTGGACTGTGGGAGGAAACCGGAGTACACGGAGGAATCCTATGCACACACAGGGGCTGGTTTAGCTCACTGGGCTAAATCGCTGGCTTTTTTTAAAAAGCAGGCCAGCAGCACGGTTCGATTCCCGTACCAGCCTCCCCGGACAGGCGCCGGAATGTGGCGACTAGGGGCTTTTCACAGTAACTTCATTGAAGCCTACTCGTGACAATAAGCGATTTTCATTTTCATTTCATTTCACATGCAGACTCCATGCAGACAGTGACCCAAGCCGGGAATCGAACCTGGGATCCTGGAGCTGTGAAGCAACGGTGCTAACCACTATGCTACCGTGCTGCCCCAACTTATTTGATCCTGATGCATAACATCTCACCCCGAAACCCTACAGCCTTGAAGTGATAAGAAGTGAGGGTGTGTGTGCTGGACAGAGCGCACAAGAGGAAGGGGCATGAGCAAAAGAAGTGGCACGGGAAGATGACATATAAACAGAGCATGGAGGATACACATCTAGAATATTGCAGGACTATATATGGTGCTTTTAAATAGATCAGCATTGATGTATTACAAGTACTTTACTCAATCTATCTGAAAAGCAGTTTCAACAATTTGAGTTAAATAATTTGCCAATCCATTTGACAGATCACTATTACTATACAGTTGAAGAACTGGTCAGTCTTACCTTTTACTTTAGAAATGACTGTCCCTGTCGCACTTAGGATGTCCACTGAATTTAATGACTGATGCTTGTTAATTACAACCTTTAATACTCTTAAGAGCTCTCCTAGGCGTTCATGGGCCATATGATGTAAACTTTTACTTTCTGAAAGAAAAATATTTTATACATCGTTAGGTTAGCTCGTTAAAGAGACTTATGTCCAAAAGTTTAATCATTTCACCATGTGCTGAAAGTGCTTTACTCAGAACTTTAGAAATGCAATAAACTCTCCGACTCCACAAAATTGCAACCAATAAGGAAAGATCAAATAGCCTTTCATGTCTGCTCCACCATTCAATACAATCATAGCTGAACATGTTCTTCAACTCCACTTTCCTGCTGATTTCCCCATATCTCAATTTTCTGAGACGGTTAGCCCAGCCTTGAACATGCTCAACGATGTAGCATTCAAAACCTGCTGGGGAAGACAATTTCAAAGATTCATAACTCTCAAAGCATGAAAATCTCTCCTCATGTCAATCCTGAATGATCAACCCCTTATCCTTAAGCTATGCCCCCATGTTCTAGATTCCCAGTCAAGGAAAATAAACCCTGGTGTGTATCCTGTCAAGGCCCTTGCATGTTTTAATAACATTATCGCTCATTTTTCTAAACTCGAGAGCACAGCTAAATTTATTCAACCTCTCATCATAGGCCAACCTTCTCATCCTAGGAACCATGTACCACATCCAATGCAAGTATGGAGACCAAATTGTATACAGTATTCCAAATGTAGTTTCAAGCTCTCTACCAGGGCTTCCCAAACTGTGGGTGTGACTTGAGAGTTGTGAGCTCAGAGACGGCAATGGCTGCCGTGAAACTGAGACTGATTTCTGACAGGCGCGAGGGCTCATTTGAATCTTTGTGTTTTTGTTGGCGGGGGGCCTAATGGACAGCTCACGGTCCAATTGCTGCAGCAAAAAATGTCTGTGAAAATGTAGGTGTTCGCCACCAGAACAAAATAAATTACAATTTTTGTAGTTGCCCTTCAAGAATCACGAAGGCCGTTGGCCAAAAAGACTGGTTGAAAAACTCCTCTTAAAGAAACCTCACCAGCCCTCAGCCTGAAACCTCGATCTAAACATTGATCTGGCTGAAGATATTTTTGAGGGTGGGTGGGCAACATAGTACACTATTTACAAATTATCCATACATTCTCGAAGGCAAAGACTGGTTGATCTGACTGGGAAGGAGTACATCTTTCCCAATGTTATACCATTATGGAAAAGCAGTGAGCTCTCACTATTCTGGGTGTTCTTTCTTTAAACTGGGAGTAAAAAGCTCTGTGAACTAGGTTTGCCTGTGCCACTTCAAGTTGCCAGCAGTGCTGAAGGAATGGTATGCCCAGTGACTGTTGGTTACCCTCTAGGCCAGGGGTGGGCAAACTACGGCCCGCGGGCCGCATGCGGCCCGCCAAAGGTATTTCTGCGGCCCAACAAGTCTTTTTTTTTAAGGTTAATGGGGGGGGGGCTGTTGGGTTACTTACTGGTATAGGGTGGATACGTTGACTTGAGTAGGGTGATCATTGCTCGGCACAACGTCGAGGGCCGAAGGGCCTGTTCTGTGCTGTACTGTTCTATGTTCTATATGAGGCGCCCAGAATAATAACCGGGTGAAGTAATTATTTTACTTAATATACTATGCGGCCCTTTGTGAATTGTGAATTTCTGAATGTGGCCCTTGCACGGAAAAGTTTGCCCACCTCTGCTCTAGGCCAAAACAGAATTAGAACAACCATCCCGCTTCCCACTGTTCAATGACGAAAGTACACCCCTCCCCCACTCAACAACCAAAACACTCAGCCAAACTTTCACTCCGGAGTTACAAAATCTGAGGCATTAAAATGGGATCACATCAGGAATTGATTTGGGAAGCACTGTCCTATACAATTGTTGCATGGTTTCCTTGTTCTTGTATTCTAATCACTTGTAATAAAGGCCAATGTGCCATTTGCCTTTCTAATTTTTGGTAGTGTCTGGGAGTCAATGGCCGTGCTTGCAAGACCTCAACAGAGCGCCGTTTAGCACTGGTTTCCACAAACATGGAACAGGCGTGACGGTACCTCGGAGGGGTCTCGCAAGCCATTAGTGGCCCCTGAGTAATCAGGAACAGAGCAGTATTGAACCCTGGAACTACCCCTGGCACGGCCAGTCTGTCACCCTGGCAGTGCCATGTAGAACCCAGTGTAACATCCACACTGACTTGTAGGAATTTTTTGCTCGAGATTACCCAAATTAGAGAAGCATCCACAAAGGTGCCTCCCATTTTGAATGTCTCCAATAGGCCCAGGTGGAGGCCAAGCACAAACAGCAGAAGGAACATACCAAAATCCAAGCATTCCACCCACCTACCTCATCCAACACCACTGATCCACCCGCCTCATCAAACACCACTGACATGGCAGAGTTTGTGGACCCAGCATTGGATTTTTTTAAAGTCACCTCAGGACCCACAACCCTGCAGCAGAAGAAAATCATCTTCAGTTCTGAGGGTTTGCCCAAGAAGGAAGACATTCCTGGCTAGCTTACTCATTATATTTTTTTCCTCTTTTTAAAAATTGACTTTTTGTTGGCTCGCTGCTGGTTTCGAAAACACCCCCAATCCTCAGACGAGCTATTTTTTGCAACATTGGAAGCCACTTCTTTTAATCTAATACTATTCTTAATTTCCTAAGTAAGCCACGGTTGGGTTTTTCTAGCTGAGACTGTTTTTCAATGGAATGTAGTTCTGAAGTTGATTTATTTTATATAAATGTTTCCCACTGGTTTATTTACTGCAATACATTTTAGTCTATTTATCAAATTAACTTTAGCCAGTTCTCTCCTCGTACCAATGTTTACGATTAATGGTTAAGTTTAAGATTCTTATACACGATTGTGGTCTATCACTTTCAAACTTAACATGGAATTTAATGGTACTATGATCACTATTTTCCAGAAGATCTTTTGCCACAATACTACTAATTATCCATGCTTCATTACACATTACTAGATCGAAGATAGCTCTTTATGCCTAGTTGGCTCCATCACCCATTGTTCCGAGAAACGGTCACAAAAACTGATACAAACTCTCTTTTAAAAAAAAAAATTTAGAGTACCGAATTCATATTTCCAATTAAGGGGTAATTTAGTGTGGCCAATCCACCTATCTGCACATCTTTGGGTTGTGGGGCCGAAACCCACGCAAACACAGGGAGAATGTGCAAACTCCACACGGACAGTGACCCAGAGCCGGGATCGAACCTGGGACCTTGGCGCTGTGAGGCAGCAGGGCTAACCCACTGCGCCACCATACTGCCGATAAACTGATACAAACTCATCTTCTGGACCATTCTTGTCAATTTTATGGTTCCAATCAATATGAAGACTTTTTTTTAATAAGTATATTTATTGAGATTTATACTTTATTAAAATAATGTAAAAAGTTACGAAATACATTGCCAAAAGTGAAGATGGGGGGGGAAAAAACAAAATGTCTAACCTACATAAGTACAGCATCGAACAGGAGAATGACATCACAACTGGCTTAATACGATCATTAAAACATAACTAGAAACCCATATAGCTCCACCATTGTGCTCCAGCGAATTTGATGCACCCAGCCTCCAAAATCAAGATTACTAAAGCATGGCAGCCAATTCTCAAATTCAATCGGGAATTCAGCTCCCATCTCTCACCAGGGACCAGGCCCAGGGGCACTTCCCACCCGGCCCCATCTCTCAAACCCATCAGTATAAACAACACATCATACAGCAGGATTTCTACGACACAAAGGTCGCCCATAACTACGGGCAGTGTTCTTTTAGAGTGCAAGAACCCTCTCATGTGCCTCCACTACTCTGTTAAAGGCACCCTGCAATCCCTTAAGTGAGCTCGAATGACCTGCACCGCAGAGCCGAATGACCTGCACCGCAGAGCCAAAATTCTAAGTCAAGGCAACATCTTTGATGGCAGCCATCATCCAATACACACAACACTGCTAAGGCGAGAATCCGTTCAGCAGCAACTGTGCCACTACCAGCTGAGCCCCACCCCAGCCCACTCCGGCAGCCAAGAGCAAAATGAGGATTTTAGCATTTTATCTTGGCTCTTACTCTCAAAGATCAATCAGGAATTTCCAGGGAAACACGCAAGCCGCGTAGCCCAAGAAAAAACAATGATGAAATGTGCATCAGGATGAAACAGTGAGCTGGAGCTTGCAAATATGCAACTGCTTCTGCACGGAACCCCTCATTATAGCGTTTCTATATGAAGATTTTGTTCCAGACTACAAGAAGATTAAAGTCCCTCACAATTTTTACATTGCCTTTGTCACAAACACCCAATAATTTCTTGTTTAATGACTCTGCCCAAATGGTGTCATTAGTTAGGGAGCCAGTGTTTTCTGACTTTTGGTATTCCTAATTTATACCCATACTGATTCTACTTCATGATCTTCTGAGGCAAGATCCTTTCTCACTAATGTACTCGTGTCATATTTACAATCAGGGCTGGCCCTCTTCGTTTGCTATTTTGGCCATCTTTATGAAATGGTGTACCCATGATCAGATTGTAACTAAGTCTCTGCAATGGAAATTAAATCCAAATCATTTTTCTCTATTTGTGCTACTCGTTCATCAATTTTTAAAAAAAATATATAAATTTAGAGTACCCAATTATTTTTTCCAATTAAGGGGCAATTTAGCGTGGCCAATCCACCTACTCTGCACATTTTTGGGTTGTGGGGGCGAAACCCACGCAGACATGGGGAGAATGTGCAAACTCCACACGGACAGTGACCCAGAGCCGGGATCGAACCTGGGACCTCAGCGCCGTGAGGCAGCTGTGCTAACCACTAGGCCACCGCGCTGCCCTTGTTCATCAATTTTATTGCAGAAGCTTCGTACGTTCAAATAAAGAACCTACAATTTAAATTTTTTTACTTCTATTCCCGGTTATGCCCTTATTCACAAATATCCAAATTTTGTTAAACACCCTGCCCCTTCCTTATATAGTCTTTAATCACACTGCTATAACAGTTTGGATGCCTTGACCTCTCTTTGGATTTCTAAATCTGTCTTCACCCGAGCCCTCCCACGCCCCCTAGTTAGTTTAAAACTCTGTCCAAAGTCCTGAGGCGAGATTCTCCCGAATCCGTCCGATGGCCTGACGCCGACGTAAAAAAAAAAAAGCCGCAAATCACTCCAGCATTGGGCCGACTGGAAGTTGAGGAATTCTCTACACTTCCGGGAGCTAGGCCGGCACCGGAGGGGTTGGCGCGGACCAACTGGCATCGAAGGGACTGCATGAGTCAGCGCATGCTAACCCCCCCCCCCCCCCCCCCCGAGGACCGCACCAGCCGATTTACCTGCCAGGTCCCGCCGTGTGGGACCATGTCCAAACCATGCCGGCGGTACTGTCAGAAACTGACAGCCGCTCAGCCCATTGGGGCCCGAAGAATTGCTGGGGGTGGGGTAGCTACCAACGGCCCCCAACCGGCACGGCGTGATCCCCGCCCCTGCCCGAAGACCGGCGCCGGAGAACACGCCAGCTGGCATCAGAGCAGCGGGGCGGGATTCACGCTGCCCCCCCCGGGATTCACCGATCCTGCCCTGGGTTATAAAACTGACACTGGTCGAATCGGGGCCCATCCCAGCGGAATTGCTCAGTGCTGATGCCACTGCCCCATGAGTCAAAACCCCTTCTTCCCACACCACTCTTTGAACATGCATTTAATTCTCTAATCTACTTGCCCCTATGCCAATTTAATCGGTGGTTCAGGTAACAATTCAGAAATGATTATCTTTAATGTTCTGCGGTTTAATTTGGTCCCTAGCTCCTCAAATTCTGAGGTAGAACCCTCTGCTATGGTTCCCACGTGGACCATGGCAGCTGCCGTTTCCCCCTCCTACAGTTCCTGTCCAGCCACAAGGAATTGTCCTTAATGCTGGACAAGCAACACCACCTTTGGAGCTATCAGTTGTGGCTGCAAACAACAGTATCTATTCTCCAAACTATACGGTCTCCTATCGCCATCAGATTCCTCTTGTTCCCCCCATGTGAATGGCATTGTTCACCATGGTGCCATGGTCAGTCTGGTCATCCACCTTGCAGTCCTCTCCACACAAGTAGCATACACTTTGTTTCTGTTGGACAAAGTCAAGGGCGGAGGCTCCTCCATCACGACATACCTGCCTGACCCAATCACACCCTCCTCTCCCTGACTATTGACCAACTCGGAGTTCTGCTTAACCTTAGGGGTGTGGCTGCTGCCTGGAACAAAAAGTGTTCAGGTAACTCTCCCCCACACTGATGCTCGCCAAGTCCGCCACTCACGCGCAGCAACTTTTGAGGCAAGGACCCTTGAGCTGCAGACACTACTGCAGATATGGTTGCCCAGGGTTACAGTGCATTCCAGAGATACTCAGATGCTGCCGTCACAGCACACAACCAGTCCTGCCATTCCTATCCAACCTTTTTTGTTTAGTCAATCAGTTAATAATTTACACAGCCAAAGTAATAAAGTTGCATTTTCAACTTGGGAGACAAGAAAACTCATAATACTGGAAGCTGAAAGAAAAAGGAGCACTTCTTTGTCCCTCTGCATCAATTTCCCAACCGAATCAAATTTCCACATACTCACTCGAACTACATCTCACTCAGGCGTAGAGGTGCAAACGTTTTTTAAGAAGGTAATGATTGTTATATGGAGAAAGGCTACATCCTATAAATGGATAGCTAGTGACAATGGAAAACCAACTTTAAAAAACTGTTCCAAAAAGACTGAGGAGTGGGGTGAAGAAATTTGACAAGTTGACGGAACATGGAATGCTTGGTCATAGAAGTGTTGGGGATGAAAAGGCGATTGTGCCTTTTAAAGGGAAAAGTGGCAAAACCAGTCTGAAGGAAAGGAAGACGCAGGAAAAAGGGAAGTGAGTAGAGTGGTGCAACAGATAGGCCAAAATTTCCAATAATCTACCACAGCAGCAGTCCAAAATTGATACAGAAACAGGTCGCCTGTCCTATTGTAGAATGTTTGAAGAATATTCATTGAATACTTGTCCTAATGTTTATTGAGCCAATGGAACTAGCAGAAAAAAGAAGTTCCTTTACTTTAGGATAAAGTTTACCAACATCCTACTGCAACACAAAATGTCACCAGTAGCATACAGAATTAAACTTGACATCCATTAACCGCCTTGTCCTCCGAAGTGGCATAGGTTGCAAATTTGCGAAATGCTGTTGAAGAAACATTTTCAAGTTTCTGCAGTATATCCTGTAAATAGTGCGCATTGCAAGTGTCAGTGGTGCAGGAAGTGGTTATTGACAGATAGGCTGTTGATCAGGCGAACTGCTTGGTTCTGGACTGTTACTGCAGCTGCACGGTATTCCATCATACTCCTGACTTATGCTTCATGATTGCTGGAGGGGCTCGCGGGAGTCCGGGCCATTCATGGTCAGACATTTGGCACCAAAGATTGGCAGGCAAAAATTTAACTGAACAATGGGCTCTCTGTAAAGATGAGGAGCTGGATTCTCCGATTTTGAGACTAAGTGCTGACGCCGGTGTAGGAACGAGATTACAACAGAAAAACGGCACAAAGCTGCACCGATCCTCCATCTGGTTCGGGGCTAGCAGGCACGCAGAGTAAAGGCCCCAGCTCTAGCTGCAGATATGGCCAGATAATTGCTGAGTCCATGGCCGCGCCAACACACATGCAACATGGCGCTGCCCGCCCGCAGATGCAGCCTGGCAATAGAGCCCCCTCTTGGCCAGGCTCGCTACCCCAGGTCCACCCCCCACCAGTGCTCCCAGCAAAGCCCCCCCCCCCCCCCCCCCCCCCCACCCCGACTGTGGCGGCACTGGATTCACTCTGCAGCTGCCACGCCGGGTTCCCAAAAAAAAACCCAAAATAGCATGAGTGACCCACGCTGTCGGGATCTCGGCCCATTGGGGCGGAGCATCAGGGGAGGGACTTCAGTAACATCCTGAGGCCGTCCATACGGCATTCTTTGCGTGTACGCCATTCGAGGGGACAGAGTATCGCCCCCGATTTCAGCACCAACGGGGATTCTCCGGCTGATCACCAAATGCGATATCGGCATCGGAGACCGGAGAATCCCACCTGAGATATTTTGGTAACTGCCAAGGTATATTTCCAAAAAGGGGGAAAGTAGAACAAACAAATTCAGAGCTCCCTGGATGACAAAAGATATGGGGATTAAGGTAAAGGAGAAAGGATGATTATGACTGTTGTCAAGTGAAGGTGAATAATACAACAGAGAACCAGGCCGAATATATAAAGTTCAAAGGGGAATTGAAGAAGCAAATAAGCAATGGCAGTTAACATAAAAAGGAATACAAAAACTAGCAAGCATGAAGGCGGAGCCATGGCTATGGCATTAAAAGCAATACTTTTGCATTGGTCTTTACTAAGGATGTTGTGCAGGTCCATAGAATCCCTATAGTGCAAAAAGATCCCATTCGGTCCATTCAGTCTGCACTCTACATAGGCTCACACTCCTGCCCAATCCCCATAACTCCAGACATTGGTCATTGCAATCCACCTCACCTGCACATCTTTGGATGATGAAAGAGGAGCACTTGATGAAAGAGGAATACTTGATGGATGTAAAAATCGATAAGGTGATGATACTGGGTAAGTTGTCTATAATTAAAGTTGATGAGAAATCATGTGCATCCAAGGATACGGAGGGAATTGAGAATGGAAATTCCAGGGGTACGGGCTGAAATGTTCCAGTCTTCCTTAGACTGGGGGTGATGCTAGAGGACTAGAGAATTGCAAATGTCCAAGAGCCCAGAATCTACAGGTCTGTCAGTTAAACGTCCACAGTGAGGAAGCTTTTGGAATGATAATTAAGGACAATAAGTTACTGGGACAAATATGGGTTAATGAAGGAATGCTGGCACAGACTTGTAAAGAATAACTGACTAGAGTTTTTTGATATGGTATCAGAGTTGATGAGGGTAATGCTGTTGATGTGGTTATATGGACTTCCAAGCAGCATGTGATAAAGTTCTGCCCAACAGACTGTGACAAATATAGAGCTCATGGAACAACAGGGCCTGCAGCAACATGGATAGAAAATTAGTTGAGTTACAGTAAACAGAATAGTGATTAATGGATGTTTTTCAGATGCAGGTTTGTGGTGCTTCCCAGGGATTGATGTTAGCACACATGCTTTCCTGATATATATTAATGACCTGGACCTTATATAATACAGGGCACAATTTCAAAGTATGCAGACAATACAAAAATTGCAAGTATTGTAAACTGTGGTAATATACCAGAGGATAGTGTAGAAATTCAGAAGCGCGTAGACAGATTGGTACAATGGGCAGACAAGTGGCAGATGAAATCTGCTGCAGAGCAAATCTGCTGCAGAGCAATGTGAAATTATTCATCTTGGTTTGAAACACACAGAAAGGCAATTAAAGGATACAATTCTAAAGGGTTGAAGGAGCAGAGGAGCCAGGGTGTACACATGCTTAATTGAAGGTGGCAAGACAGGCTAAAGCAGTGTTTTCTCAAGTGGGGGTCGCAACCTGTGGGTGGGTCGCGGGATAATGCAAAATGGATTGCCAAAAGGTCTCCAAAAATGATCCCCAAGGATTGCCTGACCCTTTTTCCCATTTTCTCCCTAGAAGAGATCTGGCTGCAGTGCAGGGTGTGGGCACAGGAGGCTGATGTAGAGGCCGGAGCTGTGGACTTTCTGCCTCCTGGGTCATTGTTTATAGTCACCGCCTCCAGCCGACACAGCCTCCAGCAGCCACTCCCATTTCTACAGCAGCTGATAATCCAGGTTAGTCAGCAGCAGCATCTACAACTGAAGAGTTTTAAAGAAATAAATCAAATATATTTTGAATTTATTTCCTGTAGATACTCCTTCTGCACTAAGTTAGTTTCCATTAGTGCTTCGCGCTCCTTTTTTTCAGGCCTGCATCTCCCACCCAAAGCCAAGTGACTGGAATATGTTTCCACAAGTACCTCATTTAGTAATTCGTAACTCATAGCCAGAGTACTCCCTTATACTGGAACTAGCTCCAGCACAGGGGTGGGCAAACTTTTCCATGCAAGGGCGACATTCAGAAATTCACAATTTTAAAGGGACGCATAGTATATTAAGTAAAATAATTACTTCACCCGGTTATGATTCTGGGCGCCTCATATAGAACATAGAACAGTACAGCACAGAACAGGCCCTTCGGCCCTCGACGTTGTGCCGAGCAATGATCACCCTACTCAAGTCAACGTATCCACCCTATACCAGTAAGTAACCCAACAGCCCCCCCATTAACCTTAAAAAAAATTAATTAAAAATTTTAAAAAAAGATTTTTTTTTTTTTTAAATGACTTGGTGGGCCGCATAAAGACCTTTGGCGGGCCGCATGCGGCCCGTGGGCCGTAGTTTGCCCACCCCTGCTCTAGCAGATGTATCCTGTGGGGATCTCCCCACCTTTCAATTAGTCCATTGTCACAAAGCTGATTTATGCTTGCCCCATTCTGAACTCAGTTCTGGGACAATGGGTCTGGATTCTCCACAAAGCAGAAATCTCAATTTGAAAGCCTGGTTTGAAGGAGGATGTGTTATAAACAACTATCTGAATCAAAGACTTTACTTATTATTTTACCCTGCTTTTCCCCTCGGTGTTAGTTTGTCAAATATATGGCGATATATACATACACACACACGCACACAGACACACACGAGGGTTAACTAGTTTTACGTGCTGCATATGTTATTGTTATAAATAAAAAGTAAATTGTATTTAAATTTACAAACCTAGTGACTGTAATTATTTCTAAAAAATTATTATTGGTTAATTCAATTGTGTTACGACTTCAGGCCAAGGGGGGCTGGAATTGGCTGTGCCCTAGCCCAGGGTGTCATAACAATTCTTATTCTATGTATTATAGTCGTTTGGTACAACATGTGGCCATTTATGAGGGTAGTTAAGGTCAATCATATTATTACAGGTCTAGAGTTACATAATGGTCAGACCAAGTAACGCTGCAGATTTATTTTCTTGCAAATAGACATGAGTGAATCAGATGGGTTTTTAATGGCAATTTGGTAACTTCATGGTCACCATTACTGATATTAACTTTTATATCCAGATTTATTTATTTAATGCAGGTAATTTTAAATGCTCAAGCTGTGGGGAGGGGGGAATTCACAACTCTAGGTTATTGGTACAGACTTTTGGATTGCTAGTCCAGTAAAATAATTATGATACTGTATCCCTTTTTGCGCAATGCATTTTAACGGAGTAAAAATATAATTCAGAAAAAGTGTGGTGTACAGAAACATCAGTGGACTTGAATTTATTGTGAATTTGCTACAGGAAACAAGTTCACACTTAAGTTGGAGGCAATTTTAGCAAGACACACAAGCTTGCTACCTCAAATTATTTCTGATATATACAAAGCCAGTACCAACCTTACTCTTACGTCTCAAAAGCAGTATTATCTCTCAGCTATCAACATATACAGGACTCCAACATTAGCCTGTGTCCTTGGAAAGAGCATCTAAATGTGGCTATGGATGCCAAAGTTCAACTCTCCTAACAGGAAATGTTTAATAATTAAAGACAATAGCAAACAGTTTATTTTTTTAAAAAAGCATATTAACTTTAGGATTAGGGTTCGGAGTTACAAAGAAAATGCAAGAACATCTAGCGCTGTATTCTTCTAAACTTAATTGAGAGCAGTAGGGAATTTGATAGACCTGCTCAAAATGATAAAAGGAATGAACAAGGTAAGCAAAAGATAATTGCCACTGGTAGATAAATTGAAGGTATGGGGCATTGGTCTAAGAGAAGCACCATAAAGAAATAAGAAACATGTTTATGTACACTGATCGGAATATCAAATGTTTCACCATAAATGATCAATGCTAAAACCAATTATAGCTTTCAGGAAGAACAGAAAATAATATATAAAAGGATAAGGGGGAAAAATCTAATGTATGGGGAACAAAATAGCAGGAAAATGAGACTGTAAAACCAAAGCAAAAGGATCCAAATGCAGGCAAGAATGACTGAGTAGCCTCCTATTACGCGGAAATCTTTAATGCTTTGGAGAGAATTGCAAGGGTATAGAAGACAGTCTAGTGCAACTCATTTTTCTCTACATTATAGCTTCAACTACTATCAAAAATACTTCACTAGCTGTGAAATGCTTTCAGACGTCGAGTTTGTGAAAGGCACTATGAGTGTTAGTTCTTTTGTTATCTGTACGCATTTAATTCTTATCAATAGATAGCTTGTTCCGACAAATTCTAAAACTCTAATACAGGCCAGCTATTCACTTCTACCTTCTTTAAACACATACTGTGTGGTTACCATATCATATTGACTCAATATATGTTATTGTATTTTGTAGAAGCATCTATACTAGTGGCACACCAGGACTCTGGAGTCATATGCCATGCTATGGTAACATCGTTAATCAGTCTCCATTAGTTGTCAGCAAGCATGGTTTATAAATAAGTTACCTGTTGTTTTCCAATTAAAAAGTTGCTTTGTTTCAATAAGGAACACATACGAAAGAACTGGCAGCAAGATCTGCTGGTATAATTAACAGGCTGTCTGCATTTGACACTTCAGAAATGTGCATGACATCAGATAAAATGTTAACAGAGCTTGTATGGGCATACACAAGAGTTTATAATGAAACAGCATTAGTCTCATCAGCTTAGATTTTGTACGTTTCCTCTGAATGCAGTCTATTAGGAAACTTAAAATTTCAAGTCCATGGTCCAGATTAGCAACCCTTTGTGGTGTTGCTTATGTAGAGTTGGAGGATCTGTTGTTTTGTAATAATGGCACTCACCACGTTCGAGACAAAATCTATTTTAAGTAGATTATACCTTGTAAAGCACTATTATATTATATATTTATTATTGTCAGAAGTAGGCTTACATTAGCACTGCAATTAAGTTACTGTGAAAATCCCCTAATCGCCGCACTCCGGTGCAGGTCGAGGACAGAGGGACAATTCAGAATGTCCAATTCACCTAACAAGCATGTCTTTCAGGTTTATTGAACTGTTGCACGCAAAGGGCATTCAGGGATGAGGGACAAAAAAAAAGGGAAAAATGATTGATTGATTTATGGGTTTCCTTTGGGTGCTCCAGTTTCCTTCCACAAGTCCCGAAAGACGTGCGCTTAGGTAATTTGAACATTTTGAATTCTCTCTCTGGAGTGTGGCGACTAGAGAATTCTCACTAACTTCATTGCAGTGTTAATGTAAGCCTACTTGTAACAATAAAGCTTATTATATTGGTATCTGATATAGTTTATGCAGTACATGGTTGAGTTATTTATGTCCGTAAATATCCGAGACTTATCATCTAACCTCTGTGACAATATACATGTCAGTCATTGGAACAATATGAATATTTATAACCGAATCAAACAAACTCTGGAAAAAGCATCTTCCCATCTCCCTCATCTAGCCATCTACATGAGTCACTTTAATAACCATTATAGAAACTCTGATTACTTGAAATCCAATAAACAGGATGATTGTTTGCAAAGTTGAATGCTTGTCATGAATTTCCACTGACCAATGATCATAAACAGTATGATTTACAATTTAGCAATATGAAATTGAAGTCACTTGCCTGCCATCTATTGGATCATATCAAATCACCCACAACTAGTACCACGTGGAGACAGTGAGATAAAGAGACGGAAAGGAATATTTCCATTTATATAGCACCTTTCACAGCCTTAGGACTTCCTCAAGTGCCTTACAGTCAATTAAGCATTTTTGTAGCTGCTGCAATGCAACAGAAAGAACAAGAGAGAATGGGTGGGACAGGAGAGAGTGGGAGGTAAAAAGTGAGAAGAGTTGAAGAACATGACACGAATAATTTACTAATTCATACTGCAGGGGGATTAGAAACTTTTCTAACATTATATAGTGTGCCCATTTATCAACTTCAAACAAATAATATGGTACCCTTTTGGGCTGGTTAGAAAACCTTGGAAACTCAAACAGTACAATTGTTCTAACTGTACTTGCCACTCAAATACACAGCTAGCTCCTGTGTGATGGATAATCTGCAGGAACACGAACATCAGATATGTTAAATGCAAATGTTAGTGGGAGTTTTGACTGCATTAGTACACATCTACAGTATGTGAACAAAATTCTTAACAAATCAATTACACTATTCTAAAACCTTCCACGAATGTGGAAGAACAGAGAGATCTTGGGGTTCATGTCCACAGATCTCTGAAGGTTGCCACTCAAGTGGATAGAACCGTGAAGAAGGCTTATAGTGTGTTAGCATTTATTAACAGGGGGCTTGAGTTTAAGAGCCGCGGGGTTATGCTGCAACTATATATGACCCTGGTGAGACCACATTTGGAGTACTGTGTGCAGTTCTGGTCACCTCATTATAGGAAGGATGTGGAAGCATTGGAAAGGGTGCAGAAGAGATTTACCAGGATGCTGCCTGGTTTGGAAGGCAGGTCTTATGAGGAAACGTTGAGGGAGCTAGGGCTTTTCTCTTTGGAGCAGAGGACAATGAGATGATGAGGGGGATGGATAGAGACAATTTCCTCGGGTGGACGTGGCAGTTACAAGGGGGCATAACTATAAGATTCAGGGTGGGAGATGCAGGAGGGATGTCCGAGGTAGGTTCTTTACTCAGAGAGTGGTTCGGGTGTGGAATGGACTGCCTGATGTGATGGTGGAGTCGGACACTTTAGGAACTTTCAAGCGGTTATTGGATAGGCACATGGAGCACACCAGAATGACAGGGAGTGGGATAGCTTGATCTTGGTTTCGGACAATGCTCGGCACAACATCGACGGCCGAAGGGTCTGTTCTGTGCTGTTATGTTCTATGTTTGCCGTTTCCAATTATTTAAAATATATATAATTTAAGCTTAACCAGTAGTTCTATTCGACAGGGCCATTTCTGGAATTTACTGTCTAATATATTCTCCATTGCTTCCCCCTCTTTTAAGCCAGTCCTTCAAATATCTCTCTGGACAAGCCTTTTTTTATTTTTGCCACCTTGCCTAATTTCCCTATGTGGCGCGGGGATATGGTGAGATGTATAAAATTGAGGGGCATAGATAGAGTAGGCAGAAAGGAACTTATCCCCTTGGTGGAGGGATCAATAACGAGGGGACATAGATTTAAGATAAGGGGCAGGAGGTTTGGAGGGGATGTGAGGAAAAACCTTTTCATCGAGGGTGGTGGGAGTCTGGAACTCACTGCCTGAAAGGGTGGCAGAGGAAGAGATCCTCAAATATTTAGATGTGCACCTGCGATGCCAAGGCACACAAGGCTATATTAGTCCCAGCAACTGTCTTTCATCAAATATCCATATATCTCAGAGCTCAAATTTTCTCAAGATTAAAATCTAATTTGAACAAAAATCCATTATAATTTACTTTTGGACTTTCTCCTCACCACAGTTCAGGGGGGCACAATCCTCACAGTTCATGGGGACACAGTCTGAAAAATGCACCAACTTATTTTTACACAACAGAAAGCAACATTTGTAAATACAAATGCTGAAAGAAAATATATTGGCATTGAATTACATGTTCTCTCAAAGCGAATATTTTCACCTAGTTTAAATGTTACTTACATGACGATTACCAATTGTGATCCATTTGCAATTCATAGTTCTCAATCTCTATTTTGGTGTCTCCTGTCCAGATGTCTAAAGCCTTCCTGCCCCAGGTAAAAGGCTTTCCCTCCTTCTGTACACGCCAAAGACTCAGTGGTGCATTGGGGAAACTTGATATTTGCACAGTCCCTTCTTCAGTAACTTTGCTAAGCAACTTGGGCGGGGGTCTCTGCAGCAAGAATTTACCACCCTGAAGTGCTGGCTGACTTCAACCACTGTACTAGACTCCTTTAAGCTCCATTGCACCCCGCCAACAAATCTGTAGCCAACAAACAGCATGGGGTGTGCCAAATTCAAGCAGATATGGTTATCAGCAGGCAGCACCGAGTGGCACAGGCAGTCAGTGCCATGCTCCTTGCACTTACTTTTGGGCGTAATTTGATTTCCAAGACCATGTATGGGAGAATTATAATTTGTACCATGAGGATTATTTTCGCTGGAGATGTCTTTTTGAAGGGCAAAGACTATCAAGAACAAAGAAATAGTAGATTTGTTTAAACAAAAACTACATTGGAGCATGACAAATAGGAGAATATTTTATCTGGATATAAATGAACTGCAACTCCAGCATATACTTAGCACTCTCAATCTGCATACTATGAATCCATAGAATATCTACAATGCAGAAGGAGGCCATTTGACTCATCGAGTTTGCACTGACCCAACAAAAGAGCACTCTACACAAGCCCAACCCATGCATTGATCATAACCTGCACATCTTTGGACTATGGGGAGGAAACCGGAGCACCCAGAGGAAATCCATGCAAACATGGGGAGAATGTGCAAACTCCACACAGTCACCCAAGGACAGATCGAACCTGAGGCTGAGGCAGCAGTGCTAAATATTGTGGCACCATAATTGTATCATCATGTGCTGATGTAAAAATCACCAAGGGGGTAAACAACATAATTTAGTTTCTCAACAACATGACTTCAGGCCTGTCTTACTCCAGTGGTGTGCGGAAGATAGCGTGTAGCAAACAACAGCTATTACAGGTCTATTTCAGATATACTTTAAAAAGTGACAGATGGAAGCTTTTGGGAGTACTGGATCCCAATTTAAATATGCTATAATTTGCCCAAGGAGACAATCAGATTTAGCAAACACTGGGTGCGATTCTCCAGAAAAATTTCTAAGTTCATTTGTGGGGGGTTTTTCAGGGAATTTCTTCCAGGTGAGTTTTCCACTGCTATTCAATGAAACGTAGGGCGTGATCTTCCCAAAAGGGAACAAAGTTCCCGAATGAGCGCATTTAGCCACGCATTTCCATGCACTCGTAGTGCTGAGAAACACGTGGCTACTCAACACGACTTGCTTTGAATAAGGGGCCTAAATGGGGAACACACTGCCGAGGCCTGTTTGTTTTTTTTTTACAACGGGAGCTCTGTTGCCGGAACTCCCCGTTGCAGGGAGAGATCGGGACGCCATTTTTAAACTAAGCTATGGGCACGACCTTCCCAAAAGGGAACATAGTTCCCAAGCCAGTGCATTTAGACACGTGTTTCCCAGCACTCGCAGTGCCGAGGTACACATGGCTATTCAACGCGACTCGCTTTGAATAAGGGGCATGAACAGGGAACACGCGGCCGAGGGCGCACATAGCCGCGTTATTTTACAGTGGGGAACTCCGTTCACGGGAACTCCCCGTTGTAGCGCGAGATTGCACCACCATTAAAAAATTGCGTCCTGATCTCAGAGGCCCCAAAAAGAATTCAGAGCTCCCCCCGCCCAGCCCGAATGTAACATGGGATAGTCCCTGCCTCCTCCCCACAACGGAATAACCCTGGGCCTATTGCCCATGTGGAAAATGTCATTTTGGCAGTGCCAGGGAGCCACGGTGCCAGTGCACCACCCTGCAGCTGGGGGCCTCCGATCCCCTTGGAGACCCACACGAGTGCCATTCTGTCTGGTCCCCAATGTGGGGATCAGTATCAAACGCCGCTCGCCCAAGGTCTTCAAGGCGAAGGTATTGAATCCCAAATCCTCAGGTACCTTGGAAATCTGCTCATCAGAGTAAGGCTTACTGCCTCGCTCGAATATGCAGATTTACCCAAAACTGACCCTGCCCATTGTGGGTGGTATTCCCCTTGCAACATCTCGCAAGATTTTGCAAGCCAGGTAGATCACGGGAGCGGGATCTCCCGGCTTTCACCGGCCACGGTGAGCTGCATCTGGCACATAGGCAGGAGTGACTATCACACATTCCTTGCGTAGATGATGTTCCATGCGTGCACATCCTTTATTATGTGGTACGACACTACCACAATGTAAATGGCATAGATTCAGAACAAATCTTGCAACTAAAAACTGGGCATCCAAGAGGCACTGAGGGCCATCAATAGCAGCAGAATTGTATTAAATTACAATCTGAACCTCGTGGCCTGATGTATCCCTCACTCTGCCATCATCATGAAGCCAAGGGAATAAAGATTGCAGGAGGGCATGCCAGGAGCAGCACCAGACATTCCTAAAAATGAACTTGCTGAAGTGACAACACTGCACAACGTGCATTACAACTAGCAGAAGCAGCATGCAATACATACCTCCTCAGCTAACTAAACAATCCATGCCAATATGTATCAAGGCATAGAATACGATTAAGGCTTGGGCAAGTAACATTTGCACCACACAGTAAAAAATATCCTAACCGTCTCCCCTTAACATTTAATAGGAACAAAGGAAATGGGAGACGTCCATTTTATTCCTCGAGCCTGCTCCATTATTCAACTAGGGGCAGCACGGTAGCATAGTAGTGAGCACAGTTGCTTCACAGCTCCTGGATCCCAGGTTCGATTCCCGGCTTGGTTCACTGTCTGTGCGGAGTCTGCATGTTCTCCCAGTGTGTGCTCGTGGGTTTCCTCCGGGTGTTCCGGTTTCCTCCCACAGTCCAAAGATGTGCAGGTTAGGTGGATTGGCCATGATAAATTGCCGAGTGTTCAAAAAGGTTAAGTGGGGTTACTGGGTTATGGGGATAGGGTGGAGGTGTGGGCTTGGGTAGAGTGCTCTTTCCAAGGGCTGGTGCAGACTCAATGGGCCGAACGGCCTCCTTCAGCACCGTAAATTCTATGAAATTAGATCAAAGCTGATTCTTACTTCATGCCATTATCACATACTATCCCTTACCCTTTGACATCTTTAATATCTAAAAATTTATCAATTTCAATCTTGAACAAACTCAATTACTGAGCTCCCACACCCCTCTGGGATAGAGAATTGCAAAGATTCGCCACCCTCTGATCAAAGAAATTCCTCCTCATCACTCTACTAAATGACTCATTCGGAGAGTGTCCTCTGGTTCTAGACCTCCCAGCCATGAGAAAGATTTTTTCTGTAAGAATTTTGTAGTTTTCAGTGAATCACCCAGTCCTCATCTCTACAGTCTGGAGAACATAGGCCCAATTTCCTCAATCTTTCCTCACAGGACAATTCTAACATCCAAACCATCAGTCTGGTGAACCTTTGCTGCATTCCCTATATGGCAAATTTATCCTTCAGTAAGGAGATCAGTACTCCAGGTGCGGTCTCACCCAAGGATCCATTTAATTGTCGCAAGAATTCCTTACTCCTGTAAAGAAAATCTCTTACAATAAAGGAAAACACATGTGGCCTTCCTTATGGCTTGCTGCATCTGCATGTTAGCTTTCAGTGACATATGAACAAGAACACCCAGGTCCCTTTGGACACTCAACACTTCCTAGTCTATAACAATTTAAAATATATTCTGCATTTGTTTTTCTGACAAAATTGGATAACTTCACATTATCTGCCATTTGTCATGGTCTTGCCCACCCAATTAGCCTATACCCTTGGAAACGTTTTTGCATAGTTCTCAACTCACATTCCTACCTAGTTTTGTGACATCAGCAAAACGATGCTAAGAACTTCAACACTAGAGTAGGCTATTAAAAGGAAGCAAAAGGGTAAAAATATGCATTTTGTTTCCAATTGGTTTGATGGGTTCTACAAGCCATACTACCTCGATGGGCAAATTTCATGAGTTTGACCTATGTTCAGAAAAGGTTTAGGTTGGTATTCACTATTTGCCAGGTCAAGGCTGGTAGTTTTAAATTGAGATAGTTTGACTTTCATTACTTATTTGTGTGTACTTAGTCAAACTGCTTTTAGCCATGTGGCGAGGATCACAGAAGAGGAAAGATGAGGGCATGTCACAGTTCGCATATCCACTTTATAACTGCTAAGAAAATTAGTCCAGGTGATCATAGCTTACCAGTCACTCACAAAACAGTGCATTCTATCAGAGGCGAGCTGTTTGCCCTCCCCAAACAGAAAAGCCTGCCACAGGTTCCATTGTGCAAATCTGTGGATCAAGATGTTATGGATATGAAATTCCATTTGTGACATACCTTGTGCCATCAGCTGCTTCCTGCATGGTGATTTGTGAAAAGGGTTTTCATCAACATTATCCTGTATACTGCTCCATTGAGCTCCTTGTCAGAATCTTCTGCAGTAGAACTGATCTCTGACCTCTCCCTCTGTAAACTGGCAAAGTATCTATTATCCCCCACCTTCCTGGAGCCCAGTCATGCTGGCAAGATATACCAGGTGGTGAAGCCAAATTGATTTGTCTTTAAGGTGCAATGTTAGTATCTGAGCTGGTGGCTGCAAAGTGTCAGCTCAAGAGAGAATCAGTACATCACTGCTGCTCTCTCTCCTTGTACTGCTGTGGCTGGGCAGCCTGCCTGAAAGCAGAAACTCAGAAGTTGAGGAGATGTAGTGAGAAGCAAAATGTCCATGGTCACATCAACAGCAGCTTGCTCATCATGTCAGATAGTAGAATAAGATGTGCTGAGTTGAGAAGGGGCATAAAGGCAAGCCAGTCCATGTTGCAATCATGTCCTCTGTAGGGTTCAGGGGACATCAGGGGACACAGGTGCCAGTGTACTTTAGTGCTCTTCTCCCCTCTAATTGCCACATGTGATTATTTTTGGGCAACATGCCTATCACAGATGAATATAGAGCTACATGAATAGATAGAGCTACCTGGAGGAAGGGAGATGGCTAGCAGCTGAGAATACGTTATCTGAAGGTGCGTGAGATGAGGTATCTGGATATTAGAGAAGAGCCTGCCTCCCATCCATTGACTGGCTACACCTCCCGCTGACTTGGGAAATCAAACAAACATCGTTTCCACCCAGGTTATTCACTCTTCCAATTTCTTCCAGGGCTGGTTTAGCACACGGCCAAATCGCTGGCTTTGAAAGCAGACCAAGGCAGGCCAGCAGCACGGTTCAATTCCCGTACCAGCCTTCCCGAACAGATGCCGGAATGTGGCGACTGGTGGCTTTTCACAGTAACTTCATTTGAAGCCTACTTGTGACAATAAGCGATTTTCATTTCATTCATTTCAAACGTTTGAGAACATGCACGAACAGATTCAAAAACAGCATCTTCCCCTCTGTTATCAGACTCCTGAACGATCTTCTTATAGATTGATCTGATCTCTTCACACATCTTCTCTACTGAGTAGTAGTGCACTCCTGTATGCTTCACCCGATATCTGTGTCTATGTATTTACACAGCCAGGTTAAAGTCCAACAGGTTTGTTTCAAACACGAGCTTTCGGAGCATGGCTCCTTCTTCACCTGAAGAAGGAGCCGTGCTCCGAAAGCTCGTGTTTGAAACAAACCTGTTGGACTTTAACCTGGTGTTGTAAGACTTCTTACTGTGCTCACCCCAGTCCAACGCCGGCATCTCCACATTATGTATTTACATTGTGTATTATGTGTGCCCTATGTTTTTTTTCCCCCATGTGTGGAATGATCTGTCTGGACTGTACGCAGAACAATACTTTTCACTGTACCTCAGTACGCATGACAATAAAACAAACCCAAATGAGAGTCTTCTTTGCCAGGGACAAGTGCTGGGTGAGTAAAGAGGGTGTGGTGCATTGCGTAGCATGAAAGGTTCATGGTGTGGTGATAGGAGATTCATGTGACAATGCACTCACTGCCCTTGACAGTCCATATAAAGTCATTCAATTTTTTGGTGCACCTCTCCTAGGTTCTTAAGGCAGAGTCTGTTCCCACTCTTTTGAAGGTGATCCTGGAGGGCTTCCTGGTCCCCCACAAAACCAAGGTGTCCCTTCTTCGGCCTACTTCCACAAGTAGCACTTGGAAGCGCCACTTCTCCTGGAGTTCATGTTGCCAAGATTTAACTTTAGCAATATTCGTCATGCAGCTTCTCTTTAATAAGGACAGCCTATTTTTAGAAGCAATAGGCTGGCTGCACCATGTGGTTTCTGAACAGCATTACTGGGTTCTCCTGCTGAATGCGGAGGCAGCTTTAAGAAGGCTAGGCCTAACACGACAATCATGCAGAGGAGATGGTTGCAAATTTAATAACTGCCCACATTGATCTGACTTGGCCTGGCATTTAATGAAGCATGAACCTTACGCCCGAAAATCAGAGCAACTCAATTTCTAGCCCTATGAAATTTTAATCACTACTTTGATTCAGATTAGTTTCAGGATACTGATACCACTGCAAATCATTTACGATATGAAATTTGCGTCAAACTGCCATTCAAATATTTTCTTCACATCACTCACGGTTATCAGCCTGACTATCCCATACATAGCTGAGCACTTGTCATAAAGACAAAGAAAAACAAGGAACAAAGTAAAACTGCAAGCAGTTGGTGAACTCTGCAGAGATGTTGTTGAGGAAGGAATTTCAACACGCAAATTTTGCTACCTCAAGTGACATGCCGGTTACACCACAACAGGAAGCTGCCCTCAAGAGCGGAATGAAAGCGGATATTGCACAATTTACTACATGATGTTAAGATTACTAAATAGCAATAAATGGATTTTTAAAAGTTAAGTCACCATTAATAAAGATTCATACTGGAATCAACCAATTAAGTTTTCAAATTACTTAGTGGGTAACCTTCTAGAGATTACAATAAGTAATAAGACTTGGATTGGATTTTGTTTATTGCCATGTGTACAGAGGTGCAGTGAAAAGTATTTTTCTGCGAGCAGCTCAACAGATCATTAAGTACATGAAAAGAAAAGGAAATAAAAGAAAATGCATAATAGGGCAACACATGGTACACAATGTAACTACATAAACACCGGCAATGGGTGCAGCAAAACAGGGGTGTAGTGTTAATGAGGTCAGTCCATAAGAGGGTCATTTAGGAGTCTTGTAACAGTGGGGAAGAAGCTGTTTTTGAGTCTGTTTGTGGGTGTTCTCAGACTTTTGTATCTCCTGCCCGATGGAAGAAGTTGGAAGTGTGAGTAAGCCGGGTGGGAGAGGTCTTTGATTATGCTGCCCGTTTTCCTCAGGCAGCGGAATGTGTAGATGGAGTCAATGGATGGGAGGCCGGTTTGTGAGATGGTTGGGCTGTGTTTATGACTCTCTGAAGTTTCTTGTGGTTTTGGGCCAAGGAGTTGCTATACCAGGCTGCGATGCAGCCAGATAGGATGCTTTCTATGGTGCGTCTATATAAGTTGGTAAAAGTTAATGTGGACATGCTGAATTTCCATAGTTTCCTGAGGAAGTATAGAAGCGCTGTTGTGCTTTCTTGGTGGTAGCATTGACATGGGTTGACCACGACAAATTTTTGGACACGTGTACCCCATGGAATTTGAAACTGCTAACCATCTCCACCTCGGCCCCGTTGATGCTCACAGGGGTGTGGACAGAACTTTGCTTCCTGAAGTCAATGAGCAGCACTTTAGTTTTGCTGGCATTGAGGAATAGATTGTTGTTGCTGCACCACTCCACTAGGCTCTCTATCTCCGCCCTGTATTCACATTCGTCGTTATTCAATACAAGGATAGAATGTCCTATAGCCAAATTTGCAGACAACAAAAATAGGTGGGAGAGTAAGTTGCACTGAGGAAATAAGAACCTAACAAATGGATAATGAATAGGTTAGGAGAGTGGGCCAAAATGATGCTCATGGAGTTTAACGTGGATAAGTGTGAGGTCATGCATTTTGGTCAGAAAAATGGGATGGCAGATTATCTAAATGGGGAGCGACTTCAGGGTGCTCCGTTGCAGAGGGATCTGGGGGGCCTCGTCACAGAAAGTTAGCATGCAGGTAATAATAATAATCTTAATTAGTGTCACAGTAGGCTTACATTAACACTGCAATTTCTCAATGTTAGTGAGAACTCTCGGGTCGCCAACGGCGCCTGTTCGGGTACACCGAGGGAGAATTCAGAATGTCCAATTCACCAAACAAGCATGTCTTTCGGGACTTGTGGGAGGAAACTGGAGGACCCAGAGGAAACCCACGCAGGCATAGGAAGAATAGAACATAGAACATAGAACAGTACAGCACAGAACAGGCCCTTCAGCCCTCAATGTTGTGCCGAGCCATGATCACCCTACTCAAACCCACATATCCACCCTATACCCGTAACCCAACAATCCCCCCCTTAACCTTACTTTTATTAGGACACTACGGGCAATTTAGCATGACCAATCCACCTAACCCGCACATCTTTGGACTGTGGGAGGAAACCGGAGCACCCGGAGGAAACCCACGCACACAGGGGGAGGACGTGCAGACTCCACACAGCCGGGAATCGAACCTGGGACCCTGGAGCTGTGAAGCATTTATGCTAACCACCATGCTACCCTGCTGCCCTAATGTGCAGACTTTGCACAGACAGTCGAACCTCGGACCTAGCACCGTGGAGCAACAGTGCTAACCATTATGCTACCGGGCCACCCGTACAGCAGATAATAAAGAAAGCAAATGGAATGTTGGCATTTATCGCTAAAGGAAAAGGGTATAAAAAAAGGTAAGGAAGTGTTGTTGCTACTTTACAAGGCATTAGTGAGACCACGCCTGGAGTATTGTGCACAGTTTCTGTCCCCTTATTTGAGGAAAGATGCAGTTGCATTGGAGGCAGTTCAGAGGAGGTTCACTAGGTTAATTCCAGGGATGAGGGGCTTGTCGTATGTAGAGAGATTGGACAGTTTAGGCCTATCCTCTCCAGAGTTTAGAAGAATGAGGGGAGATCTAATTAAGGTATACAAGATGATAAAAAGGTATGGATAAAGTAGATGAAGTAGACGTGGAGCGGATGCTTCCACTTGTGGGGCATTCTAGAAAGGAAGGTCATAGTCTTAGGATAAGAGGTAGCAAATTTAAAACCGAGTTGAGGAGAAACTACCTCTCACAAAGGATTGAGAGTCTGTGGAATTTGCTACCCCACAGTGCGGTGGATGCTGGGACAGAGAGTACATTTAAGGAGGAGTTAAGACACATTTTTAATTGGTAATGGGTTGAAAGGGTTATGGAGAACAGGCAGGACGGTGGCGTTAAGGCCAGGATAAGATCAGCCACAAATCGAATAGCAGAGCAGACTCAATGGGCCAAATGGTCTAATTCTGCTCCTATATCTTATGAACTTAAGTAAAAGTAATATTGTCCTTTCAATAAATAAATGCACCGATAAAAAAAATGTGGTTTTGCACAGGCAATTTTGCGCAGTGGATAAGAGAAGCAAGCAGATGTTAGGCACAAATAACTTTACAGCCAATTAAGTATTTTTAAGTGTTTTAATGTAGGGAATATGGCAGCCAATTTGCATTCAGCAAATTCCCACAAACAGAAATGGAATACTGGCCAGATAATTTATTCTGGTGATTGAGGGATAAATATTGCTAATCTTCTTCAAAACACTGCACCTCAGACAGTGCAGTACTCTCCTCAGTACTGTAGTGCTCGGCTAGATTACTGTCCTCAAATCTCCAAGTGGCCTTTGGATTAACAAGCTAGTCACTCAGGTGGGAGAGGGCTAAATTAACTGACCTTCACGCATTAATTAAATCATTCATTCGCTGTGTGCTCTTTCCAAAGGTGGATCCTTGGCTCATTGTAGACCAGTCATTTTTCTTGCAAATTTGTGGTCAGTTTTGTTGTCAGTTGTGACTTGATATTGCCTTCCACTCATGGTTGGAGCAAGGAGACAGCTGCGAGGTCTGCCTCAGCCGGAACAGGAATCAAATCTGTGCTGTTGGCATTATTCTGAACCATACGGTAGCAATCTGAGCAACTGGCCCATTACTCTTATGGTTGTAGGGAGCAGGCAGCCCCAAGGTCTACCTCAGCCGGAACAGGAAGCGAATCTGTGCTGTTGCCGGTATTCTGAACCACATTTCTGGCCAATTGAGCGAACTGGACAATGTAATGTATCAAGAGCTTCCAAAGTGTTTGGTAAAATTAAAAATGACATCTAAAACAATATTATACTTGAAAGTTTAAAATACAATGTACCATGTATTTCAGCTATTTCACCATTAATGTGCAAGTTACCCTTTCCCTGAAATGCAATTTTGAGTCATTTTGATGGTTAATTTCACTTTTATCAGTAACAATTTCTAATTATGGAAATATAAAATTGGTTATACATTGTGTATTTTGAATGTTTTATCAATTTGTATAAAATAAATTTGAAAATAAAATTTTACCAATAACAGTCTGGAGGGCATTTGATACATTTAAGTTGTCATAACCAGCAATATCGTTTAGACTACTTGATGTTATTGTCAATCACAAGTAAAACAGAAATTCAATTTGATGCTGAAACCAACTGTTCCATTTAACACTTAGATTTGATAAAAACTACAACCCACAGTAAATTCTACCACAATGAAAGCATCAAAAGCTACACAAACAGGATATGTTCTTTCCTTGTTAATGAACTATGCACTTTATTGTAGCTCTGATAGCTCATACATAGCTACAATTCTTAAAGTACACTTGCTACTTTAAAAAAGTACATTTTATAATCTAAATTACAGTACACAAGCCTTCTCTCAACCTACTTCATCTCCAATGTCTTCACATACCTAAAGTTTGGCATCCAGAATTGGACGCAATATTCCAGATAAAGCTGAATGAGGCTTTTATAAAGTTTGAACATAATTTGCTTAATTTTGTACACGATGCCGCTCTTTATAAAACCCAGCATTTATTATGCCTAACGTTAACCACTTCCTCAACCTGCCCTGCCACCTTCAACAATTTGAGCACATATACCTTCAGATCACTCTTATCCTGCCTCACCACAAGAATTCTGTCCTTTATTTTACATTGCCAAAATGTATTATTTCACATTTCTCTGTATTGAATGTTATCAGCAATGAATCCATCCATTCCACTAACCCACCTACTCCTCATGGAAATTCATCACAACCTCAATTCAGGATACTTCAAGTTTTGTACCATCTGCAAATTTTGACCTTGTATTCTACACAAAGTCATTAATGTAGAACAAAAAAGCAGCGTTGCCAATAGCAACCCCTGGAGAACCCCATACATCTTGCAGTCCAAAAACAATGTTCACACATGGGCAGCTTGGTAGCATAGTGGTTAGCACAAGGGCTTCGCAGCACCTGGGTCCCAGGTTCGATTCCAGGCTTGGGTCACTATCTGTGAGGAGTCTGCACATTCTCTCTGCGTGGGTTGCCTCCGGCTGCTCTGGTTTCCTCCCATAAATCCCGAAAGACGTGCTGTTAGGTAATTTGGACGTTCCGAATTCTCCATCTGTGTACCCGAACAGGCACCAGAATGTGGCGATTAGGGACTTTTTACAGTAACTTTATTGCAGTGTTAATGTAAGCTACTTGTGACAATAAAGGTTATTATTCCTTTTGTATTTCTTGTCACTCTGCATCCATACACTCCAATCATGATATACCTGAATGACAGACGAGACTCAAAAGATCCTGTACTTTAAAAAAAAAGTATTTCATAGGATGTTGGCATCACCAACGAGGCCAGTATTTATTGCCCATCCTTAAATGTCCTTGAGACGGTGACAGTCAGCTGCTGTCTTGAGCTGTGGCAGTCCATGTGGTGTAGATATACTCTCAGCGCTGTTAGAAGATGTGTCAAGGAGCAGCACGGTGGTGCAGTGATCAGCACTGCTGCCTCACAGTGCAGAGGGCCCAGGTTCGATTCTGGTCCCTGGTCATTGTCCGTGTGGAGTTTGCATATTTTCCCTGTGTCTGTGTGGAGCCTCACCCCCACAACCCAAAGATGTGCAGCGAAGGTGGATTGGTGACTTTAAATTACCTCTTATTGGATAAAGAAATGAATTGGGTACTTTAATTTATTTTTTTTAAGTTGCTGTTGTGCATCTTAGAACATAGAACATATAGTGCCAAAGGAGGCCATTTGGCCCATCAGGTCTGCACCGACCCACTTAAGCCCTCTTCCACCCTATCCCCATAACCGCTCCTAACCTTTTTGGTCATTAAGGGCAATTTAGCATAGCCAATCCACCTAACCTGCACATCTGTGGGAGGAAACCGGAGCACCCGGAGGAAACCCAAGCAGACACGGGGAGAACGTGCAGACTCCACACAGACAGTGACCCAGCAGGGAATCGAACCTGAAACCCTGGCACTGTGAAGCCACAGTGCTATCCACTTGTGCTACCTTGCTGCCCATCTTGGCATATGGTGCACAAAGCTGTCACCATGGTAGTGGATGTTAAAGGTGGTGGATAAGGCGTCATTCAAGTGATTTGCTGCATCCTGGATGGTATCAAGCTTTGAGTTGCTGGAGCGGCACTCATTCAGGCAAGTGGAGAGGAGAGTATTCAATCATACTTCAGCCTTGTACATGGTAAATAAACTTCAGGAAGGTAGGAGGTGAATTACTCATCGCAGAATTCCCAGCCACTTGTCTTACCCTTGTAGCCAGTATTTGTATAACTGGTTCAGTTTAGTTTCTGTTCACTCTTGTTGCCACAGTATTTTTATGACTTGTCCAATTGAGTTTCTGTTCAATGGTATACAAGATTTTATTGGGGGTTATTCAGCAATGTTAATGCCATTGAATCTCAAGAGATGATGTTAGATTATCTTCCATTGGGAGATGGTTATTCTGTGGTGCTGAATCTTACTTGTCACATCAGCCCAAGCTGAAAAACGTTTCCCGGTCTTGCTGCATCTGGACACGGACTGCCTCAGTATCTGAGGAGTTGCGAATACTATTGAACGTCATTCATTGACAACTGCACATCTCCACCTCAGACTTTATGATGGTGGGATTGACGGAGCAGCTGAAGATGGATTGGACTATAATACTACTCGGAGGAATTTCTGCAGTGATGCCCTAGAACTGAGATGATTGGCCTCAATCAACCACAACAGGCTTCCTTGGTGCTAATATGACACCAACTAGTGGAGAATTACTCCCTCACTTCAATTTTCCCAGGGCTCCTTCATGCCACACTCAGTCAAATGATGTCAAGAGCACCTGACCTGGAGTTCAGCTCTTTAGCCCATGTCTGGATCAAGACTGCGCAGAACCCAAGATGAGCATCAATGAGTAAATTTCTGCTGTCCAAGTGCTGTTTAATAACACTGACGACGCTGACAAGATTTTAAATCTAGTACAAAAGCTTAGATAGTGAAAAAGCTTTCCGTTTTTAATTAACAAAACAATTGCTCTCCCTTGCTTTAAAATGTTGTTGCTTACCATTCATCTTATAGCAGATCATCAGAGGCCAGCAGGAGAGACTAAAAACATTAAATGAAATTATATGCAAGTACATTGACAAGTTTAGTTAATCTTACTTTTTTGCATTTATTATTTTTTTAAATTTAAATTTAGAGTACCCTATTTTTTTTTCCAATAAAGGGGTAATTTAGCATGGCCAATCTACCTAACTTGCACATCTTCAGGTTGTGAGGGTGAAACCCACACATGGGGAGAATGTGCAAACTCCACACAGACAGTGACCCAGGGCCGGGATCGAGCCCGGGTCCTCCGCGCCGTAAGCAGCAATGCTAACCACTGCAGCACCGTGCCATCCCATTTTGCATTGATCTGTGCCAGAATCAACTATTCATTTCAAAAAAGTTTATAAACGGTCTAACAATGAGATAATTTGATGTCGCCCATCGTCACACAACGGATACCGAGGGTGTGCATGGTTGCTTAGAATGAGAAACATAAAACAAAATGCCCATCAGGAATTCAACAAAATGGGGCAGCACGTGGCCCAATGGTTAGCACTGGGATTACAGCGCTGAGGACCCGAGTTCGAATCCCGGTCCAGGGTCACTGTCAGTGTGGAGTCTGCACATTCTCCGTGTCTGCATGGGTTTCACCCCCACAGGTTAGGTGGATTGGCCGCGCTAATTTGCCCTTTAATTTGAAAAAAAAAATAATTGGGTACCCTAAATTTAACAAAAAAGGAATTCAATTAAATGCTGCAATGTTCATAACCATAAACTGTGGCTCAGTAAATCTTTCCCCTTATTAATGCTTATGCAATTGTCACATTTTGGGACTTGGGTTCCCCCTTCCCAAGAAAAGGATTTGGGAAGGGGTTTAAAAGAAAAAAGGTGAAATTGTACAAGTTTAAATGGCCCTGTAGTTACTGATAGGGAAAGATTGTTTCAGGAATCACTGAAGTTCGTACGTTCATAAGATATAGGAACAGAATTAGGCCATTTGGCGCATCGAGTCTGCTCCACCAGATATGTTCCTCATCTGCGACCTTCAATGTTACAGACCAAGAACTAGATTGCAAAATCAGCCAGAGGATTTCCTCTCTAGAACACAAGACCGAGGAGCGGGAGTGGGCATTTTAGCCTCCCAAGCCTAACACCCTCAATGTGATCATGGCTGATCCCATCCAGGCCTAAACTCCACCGTCCTGCCCGTTCTCCATAACCCGTCAACCCATTACCAATTAAAAATCTGTCTAACTTCTCCTTAAATTTACTCATGGTCCTTGCATCCACCACACTCTGGAGTAGCAAATTCCGCAGATTCACAACCCCTTGGCAGAAGTAGTTTTTCCTCAAATCAGTTTTAACTGTGCTACCTCTTACTCTAAGATGATCCCTCGTTTTAGAATGCCCCACAAGACAAAGTATCAGCTCCACGTCTACTTTATCCATACCTTTTAGAATCTTGTAGACCTCAATTAGATCTCCCCTCATTCTTCTAAACTCTAGAGAGGATAGGCCTAAACTGTCCAATCTCTCTACATACGACAAACCCCTCACCTCTGGAATCAATCTAGTGAACCTCCTCTGAACTGCCTCCAACCTCATTATATCTTTCCTCAAATAAGAGGACCAATATTGTGCACAATACTCCAGGTGCGGTCTTACCAATGCCTTGTATAGTTGCAACACTGTTACCTTTATACTGAATTCCTTTTGCTATAAATGCCAATATTCCATTTGCTTTCCTTATTGTCTGTTGCACCTGCATGCCCGTTTTCTGTGACTCATGCACAAGGACACCCAGATTCCGCTTCATCGGAGCATTCTGAAGTCTCTTCCCATTTAGATAATAAGTTGCCTTTCCATTTTTTCGATCAAAATGCATGACCTCACACTTATCCACGTTAAACTCCATGAGCCACATTTTGGCCTACTCTCCTAACCTATCATTTTCCATGGTCGGCACGGGCTTGGAGGGCCGAAGGGCCTGTTCCTGTGCTGTACTTTTCTTTTTTCTTTTTTGTTCTTTGTTATTTCATCATTGCAACTTATTGTCCCACCTATTTTTGTGGCATCTGCAAATTTTTTATTTTTTTTTTAAATAATTTTTATTCAAATTTTTCAACAACAAATTTTCTCCCAACAATAAAATAAACAAGGTATAGAAATAAACAGAAAGAAGGACCCCCCCAATACAAAGCAATAAATTAACAAAACAAAAAAGGAGAAAGTAGCAAACAAACCGTCGCAACAACAAACCCCCTTAACAGACCCCTAACCCAGCCCACCTCCCCGAGTTGCTGCTGAGATTGACCACCCTCTAACCCCCTGCCAGAAAATCGAGAAAGGGCTGCCACCACCGGAAGAACCCTTGTACCTACCCCCTCAGGGCAAACTTGACCTTCTCCAGCCTGATGAACTCAGACATGTCGTTAATCCAGGCCTCCGGGGCTTCGTGTCCCTCCACTGTAAAATAATCCTATGCCGGGCTACTAGAGACGCAAAGGCCAGGGTGCCGGCCTCTCTCGCCTCCTGCACTCCCGGCTCCGATGCTACCCCAAAGATCGCGAGCCCCCAGCCTGGTTCCACCCTGGAACCAACCACCTTGGACAAGGTCCCCACCACCCTCTTCCAAAACCCCTCCAACGCCGGACACGCCCAGAACATGTGGGTGTGGTTCGCCGGGCCACCCGAACACCTCCCACACCTGTCCTCTCCCGCAAAGAACCGGCTCATCCTAGCCCCAGTCATGTGCGCCCTATGCAGCACCTTCAGCTGAATTAAGCTGAGCCGTGCGCAAGAAGAGGACGAGTTCACCCTCCCCAGGGCGTCCGCCCACGTCCCCTCGTCGAGCTCCTCCCCTAGCTCCTCCTCCCACTTCGCTTTCAGCTCTTCCACCGAGGCCAACTCCTCCTCCTGCATCACCTGATAAATTGCCGAGATCCTACCCTCACCGACCCACGTCCCCGAGAGCACCCTATCCTGCACCCCCCTAGGCGGTAGTAGTGGGAACTCCGCCACCTGCCGCTTAACAAATGCCCTAATCTGCATATACCCGAAATCATTCCATGGGGGGAGACCCCCTTCCCCTCCAACTCCTCTCAAGTCGCAAGCTTCCTATCGAGGAAAAGGTTCCCCATCCGCCTGGTGCCTGCCCTATGCCAACTCAAAAAACCACCATCTATTCTCCCTGGTGCAAACCAGTGATTGCCCCGTATCGGGGCCCACACTGAGGCCTTCATTTCCCCCCCTATGCCGCCTCCACTGCCCCCAAATTTTGAGGGAAGCCACCACTACCGGACTTTGCCGGGGGGAGTGGGAGCGGGGCCGTCACCAATGCCTCCAAACCCATACCCACACAGGACGCCCCCTCCAACCTCTTCGATGCGGCACCCTCCCCCTCCATCACCCACCTACGAATCATTGCCACGTTCGCAGCCCAGTAATACCCACACAGGTTGGGCAATGCCAAACCGCCTACCTCCCTGCCTTGCTCCAGGAATACCCTCCTCACTCTCAAGGTCTTCCACTCCCACACGAACCCCAGAATACTCTTATTAACCCTCCTAAAAAAGCCTTCAGAATCAATATGGGGAGGCACTGGAAGAGAAACAAAAACCTCAGGAGACCGTCATCTTAACTGACTGGACCCTACCCGCCAAAGAGAGTGGCAGCGCATCCCACCTCCTAAACTCCTCCTCCATCTGTTCCACCAGCCTCGAAAAGTTTAGCCTATGCAGGGCCCCCCAGCTCCTAGCTATCTGGACCCCAAGATATCTAAAGCTCCTCTCCGTCCTCTTCAACAGGAGCTCTCCTATCACTCTCTCCTGGTCCCCCAGGTGCAGCACAAACAGCTCATTCTTCCCCACGTTAAGCTTTTAGCCCGAAAAATCCCCAAACTCCTCAAGTATCCTCAACACCTCTGGCATCCCCCTGCCGGATCCGCGATGTACAACAGTAAATCATCTGCGTACAGCGACAACCGGTGCTCCCTCCCCCCACCCCCCACAATCCCCCTCCAGTTCTTCGAATACCTCAGCGCCATGGCCAAG
Organism: Scyliorhinus canicula; assembly: GCF_902713615.1. Classification (NCBI taxonomy): domain Eukaryota; kingdom Metazoa; phylum Chordata; class Chondrichthyes; order Carcharhiniformes; family Scyliorhinidae; genus Scyliorhinus; species Scyliorhinus canicula. The sequence goes on from NC_052149.1 coordinate 24,003,635, forward strand.
GGCTCAATCGCTAACGCGAAGAGCAGGGGAGACAAGGGGCACCCCTGCCTCGTCCCCCGGGACAGCCGAAAGTCCTCCGACCTCCTCCCATTCGTCACCACACTCGCTACCGGGGAACTATACAGCAGCCTCACCCAGCTAATGAATCCCTCACCAAACCCAAACCTCCTCAGCACTTCCCACAGGTAGCTCCACTCCACCCTGTCAAAAGCTTTCTCCGCATCCATCGATGGTACTATTTCCGCCTCCCCATCCGCCAACGCCATCATCATGACATTAAGACGCCGCCGCACATTGACATTCAGCTGCCTCCCCTTCACAAACCCCGTTTGGTCCTCATGGATAACCACCGGGACCACATCTTCCACCCTCCTGGACAGTATCTTAGCCAACAACTTTGCGTCCACGTTGAGGAGCGAGATCGGCCTATAAGACCCACACTGGAGGGGGTCCTTATCCCGCTTCAGGATCAGTGAGATTATTGCTCTAGACATCGCCGGGGGCAAATTCCCTCGCCTCATTCAGGGTCCTCACAAGCAGCGGGCCCAGCAGATCTGAGAACTTCTTCTAAAACTCTACCGGGAACCCATCAGGTCCCGGTGATTTCCCTGTCTGCATGCTCCCAAACGCCTCCATCAGCTCCTCCAACTCAATTGGGGCCCCCAGACCCTCCACCCGCTCATCCTCCACTCTTGGGAACTCCAGCTTATCTAGAAAGCGGCCAATCGCGCCCACCTCCCTAGGGGGCACCGCCCAGTACAGCCCCTTGTAAAAGGATCTGAACACCCCATTAATGTCCCTGCCACTCCGCACCAGGTTCCCTCCTGCATCTGTGACTCCCCCTATCTCTCTCGCTGCCTCCCGCTTCCGGAGCTGGTGGGCCAGCATCCGACTTGCCTTCTCCCCGTACTCAAAAATCGCCCCCTGCGCCCTCTTCCACTGCGCCTCCGCCTTCCGGGTGGTCAGTATATCGAACTCCGCTTGGAGACTGCGACACTTCCTCAAAAGCCCCTCCTCCGGGACATCCGCCTACCTCCTGTCCACCCTTACCATTTCTTCCACCAACCTCTCCCTCTCAACCCTCTCTCCCCCCCCCCCCCCTCCCTGTGCACCCAAATAGATATCAGCTCCCCTCTAACCACCGCCTTCAGCACTTCCCAGACCACCCCAACTTGCACCTCCCCGTTATCATTAGCTTCCAAATATCCCTCTATACCCCTACGGACCCGCCCACATACTTCCTCCTCTGCCAGAAGCCCCACATCTAACCTCCACAGCGGGCGCTGATCCATCCCCTCCCCCAGCTCCACCGAATGCGGAGCATGGTCAGATATAACTATCGCCGAACACTCCGCCCCCACCACTCTCGGGATTAGCGCCCTGCTGAGAACAAAAAAGTCAATCCGGGAATAAGCCTTGTGGACATGGGAGAAAAAGGAAAACTCCCTACCCCCGGCCTCAAAAACCTCCAAGGGTCTACCCCTCCCATCTGATCCATGAACCCCCTCAGCACCGAGGCCGCCGCCGGCCTCTTGCCCGTCCTTGACTTCGAACGATCCAGAGCTGGATCCAACACAGTATTAAAATCCCCTCCCAAGGTCAAGCCCCCCCCCCCCCGTTTCCAGGTCCGGGATCCGGCTCAACATTCGCGCATGAAGCCGGCATCGTCCCAGTTGGGGGCGTACACATTAACCAGAACCACCCGCTCCCCTTGAAGCCTACCACTCACTATTACGTATCTACCTCCACTGTCCGCCACCACACTCGACACAACAAACGACAAGCTCTTGCCAACTAAAATCGCCACCCCTCGATTCTTCGCATCTAGCCCCGAGTGAAACACCTGCCCAATCCAGCCTCTTCTCAGCCTCACCTGATCCACAACCTTAAGGTGCGTCTCCTGGAGCATAGCCACGTCCGCTCCCAGCCCTTTCAAGTACGCCAAGACCCGGGACCACTTCACTGGCCCATTCAGCCCCCTCACGTTCCATGTGACCAGCCAAATCTGGGGGGTCTTCCCCCTCCCTGTGCACCGGTCAGCCATAGCTCTCCCTCGGCTCACCACGTGCCCGCAGAACCCCCCAGGCCCGTTCCCCATGGTGGCAGACCCCCCCCCCCATATCACCAGCAGTTCCCCTTCGGCCCCTGCAGCAGCAACCCGGTAACCCCCACCCAAAGCTAGGGCCACCCCCTAGCTGCGTAACCCCTTCCATTGTACTTCCGTAAGTCAGCCGACTCCTGCGGACCCCGGCTGCTCCCACCATCCCAACGACCCTCCCACCCGATGCAACACAACCACCATTCCCCCTCCCAGTGCCGGGCCCGCCCACTGCTCCTCCAGCGCGGGAAGAAAACCCGCGCTTCCATCCCAAACCCCACTCCCCGACCCAACACGCGGGAAAAAGACAGGCACATGACCCAGCGGGACCGCGAACAACTCCCCAACCCTCCACCAGTGAAAAAACGAAAAAGCACCCAAATAAATAAATAACAGCCCCAAAAAGCGAAAAAGCAGAAAGGCAAAAAGGCATCATCAAACACAACCAATAAAAACAAAAGGATACCAAGGAGGACAAAGCCTCCGGACTATGTACATCATTCCCCAGCCCCCTAGTCCTCAGTTCGAGCCCAACTTCTCTGCCTGGACAAAGGCCCAGGCCTCCTCCGGAGAATCGAAGTAGAGCTGGCGATCCTTGTAAGTGACCCAGAGGCGGGCCGGCTGTAGCAGGCCAAACTTCACCCCCTTCCTGTGAAGCACACCCTTCGCCCGATTGAAACCAGCCCTTCTCTTTGCCACCTCCGCGCTCCAGTCCTGATAAGATCCTGATCTCTGCATTCTCCCACTTGCTGCTCCTTTCCTTCATCGCCCATCTCAGCACACACTCACGGTCAATGAAGCGGTGAAAATGGACCAGCACCGCCCTAGGCGGCTCGTTCGGCCTGGGCTTCCTCAACAGCACTCGATGGGCACCCTCCAGCTCCAAGGGTCCCTGGAACGACCCCGCACCCATTAACAAGTTCAGCATCACAGCCACGTAGGCCCCCAAATCCGAACCTTCCAGCCCCTCTGGGAGGCCCAGAATCCACAGGTTCTTCCGACGGAGCGGTTCTCCATCTCCTCCATCCTCGCCAGCCACTTCTTGTGGAGCGCCTCGTGCGACTCCATCTTCACTGCCAGGCCCAGGAGTTGGTCCTCACTCTGAGGCCTTTTGCCATAGCTCTCGGCTCTCTGCACCCTGAGCCTTCTGAGTCGCCATGAGCTTGTCCAGCGAGGCCTTAAACGGTTCCAGGATCTCAGCCTTCAGCTCTCTGAAGCAGCTCCTGCGCCCACGCTACCGGTTCCCACCCGCCGCCATCTTGTTTTTCCTGCCTTGCACCTTTCTCTGCTCCAAACCCGATTTTTTGACCGCTCCGCTCCTGGTCCAGTCCGTCCACCGGCAGATAAGCACAGTGGATGTGTTCCCACACGGGGAAAAGTCCAACCAGCACCGCTACGGGCCCTTAAAAGAGCCCAAAAGACCACAAATAGCGGGAGCTACCGAACGTGCGGCTTAGCTCCGCATCACCGCAACCGGAAGTCAGCATCTGCAAATTTGACTATAGAACCTTCTATCCCTGCATCCAGTCGTTAATATAGATTGTAAATAGCTGGAGCCCAAGGACCGAACTCTGTGGCACCCCACTAGTTACATCTTGCCATTCAGAAAAAGACCCATTTATCCAGACTCATTGTCTCCTGTCCGTCAGCCAGTCTTCTATCCAAGCTAATAAGTTACCCCATATCTCATTGTGAACTCACCTTGTGAATCAACCTTCTGTGCAGCACCTGAGCAAACGCCATCCGGAAGTCCAGGGGCTGAATTCTCCACACCCCAATGCAAAAATCACGGCCGGCGCCGAGAATCCATTTTCCCGCATGGAATAGGGACTGGCGCAGGTTCCCAGATTCTCCGGGTCCCAAAAAGCCACGTACTCAAGAGAGTACGCCGCGCCGCATATCGCCTACCTGCAGCCATTGCTGGAGGCCCGCCCCGCCATTCTCCGCCCCCGACCGCATGGATCTAACATGGTCCTGCCGGTCGGGATATTAGCGTGGCGGCTTCTGACTCAGTCTGCGGCTGCTATGGTCGAGGGCGGGCCGATCAGAGGGCAGGAGGGGGCCTTACACAGCACCGCACTAATTTTGGGCGGGAGGTCCCGGTTGGGCAAGCGGCCGATCGAGGGCACTATTTGGTGGGTCCAGCTCCGCGGTCCGAGTCCGCCATGGAGCACTGTGCGGCCAGTTTTTCTGACGTGAAAGGCCACAGTTTTTATGACGGTGTGAGGACATAGTCCCAAAAACAGAGAATCCAGCCCCAGATATACTACATCTACCGGATCCTCAATAAACTAACTGGTCTGTAATTTCTCACATTCTGCCTCACTCCCTTTTTGAATAAAGGGTGTTACGTTAGCATTTTTCCAATCCACTGGAACCTTTCCCGTGTCCATTAAATTTTGGCATATCATAATCAATAGATCCACTATATCTGTTGCCACTTCCTTTAACACCTCAGAATGGCCATCAGGCCCTGGGGACTTGTCAGCCCTCAATCCCAAGAGTTTATTGAGTATCGTTTCCCTATAGATGTTGATTGTTCCAAGTTCCACCCTTTCTATTACCTCTGAATTGCCCGTTCCTATAGGAATGGTACTAGTGTCCTCCAATGTGAAAACTGAGACAAAGTATTGATTTAGCATCTCTGTTCCCTACTATTAATTCACCAGTTTCATCTTCCAAGAAGTGTATTAACCTAGAAACATCACTAAACATTTCTATATTTATATAGATAGCAATGTGATGGACAAAATGCATGATTGCAGTAGATGGAGAGCTAAGTTACCACCAGCACCCCCCCCCCCCCCCCCCCCAAAACTGGAGTTCATATTACAATTTGACCATGTACAGCCTTACAGACAAAACATGTAAAGGAATACATACACTAAATTGATTAAACATTAGGTGTGAACACACACAGCCATTTGTATTCATAATAATAATTGTTGCTTTTCAAAACGTGATAACCCACACGAGACCTACGGGGTTGGAGCAATGAGTCTCTGCAAGTATGAGCTCCCCCACTAAGGAAATGGGGAGTACAAGGACATTCAGGATAGAGTTCTATAGAAATCTGGCCAGGTATGGAACCGACCGAGCAGACCGACTAGGTTCTAATGTATATTGTAAATCTAATTGCTTTGCAATAAACCATGTTTCCTTTTACCTACTTGATTCGGACTAGTCTGTGGCCTACAAAACTGGCAATTAGGATAAAATGGAACTACTGTCGACTCTGCTTCAGTCGGACGAACAACCACCTCCTTTCTACTTCTGGATTACGGTTGCAGCGATTTTTTTCTTTATAAAACAAAAATGCCATTGTTCGGAAGATTGGACGTGTTTGACGCGAGCATAGAGGATTGGACACAGTACGCAGACATTATTTTTTCGGTTTCTGGGCGAACATCACAGGTGATGATCGACACAGTAATATTACTGACTGCTATGCAGCACATACTTATGGAATGATAAAGTGCCTTACACATCCTGCAGCTCTGGACACTAAGACTTTTGAAGAATTGTTAACTCTAGTAGCACAGAACCAACACCCTAAACCGTCCATAAAAGATACTAAGACAGTATGGAAGACCCCAGGAGAATCCGTAACCGAGTTTCTGACGAGGCTACGTGTACTAGCTGAACATTGTGAATACGGACATTCACTTTCCAAAATGTGAGACTGCTTAGTTTGCGGTGTCAATAACATGGCCACCCAAAGGAGGTTGCCTGCCGAATCATCCCTAGATCTTCAGCAGCCCATGCAAATTGCGCCTAAGCAAAAGCACTGAAAAAGAGGGGTGTAAGAGATCCAGGGGATGGATTTCTAGGATGCACCCCCTCTCGGTGAGCACCACACCCTTTCCCAAGACAGAAACTCCGCCCTGGACCGGGTACCGTAGTGACCGGGTTCATTTATCAGAGACTGAAACATCCCAGTGGGATACCTTCCTGGAATCTGTGAGAGCCCAGGCGTTGTGGAGCATGTGGTCGCAGGAGCCGTAGGGTGCGCAAGGCACAAGTCAGTCAGCAACTCCGGTGTCCCAGTAGAGCCAGGCAGCAACCAGGGGCTTGCACTTCCCACCTGGACCAGCCAGAGGAGGAGGAGTGTATGCAGCTGGATTGCATTGCAGCACCCCAAGTGGCCCCCATCACGATAATCGTGCAAATTAATGGTCATCCATTAGACATGGAGCTGGACACATGGGCTACGGTTTCAGTTATTGGAAAAAAAACCTTCAACAGAATAAAGACGGGGTGCAACAGCTAGATCTGCGGGACACGAGGCAACATATACCAGCGAACCATTAGCCATTCAGGAACACAGGTTATACAAACACAAATATCTGCATGTAACCAGGACATTATCTGTTTACATGGGATCCTTAGCTTTATAGAGGAAGAAAAATACAAAAACCAGGACGTTCTGCTACACTTTCATATTTCACTAGTTAGGACTCAGTTAGAGTCATGTCCAATTCAGGGGATACTCATTAGGAAGGATGTTAAGGTGTTGGAGAGTCCAGAGGAAATTTAATAGGATGGTACAAGAAAAGATCCTGTGGCACAATGGTAGCAGTCCCCAATTCTGGGCCTGAAGCTCTGGGTTTAGGTCCCACTTCAGGGATGTGCATTCCATAATGTGGTTAAACAGGCTGTAAAATCCTTCAAATATGCCTGAAAGCAGATGGTAAGAGAGGGAGGGTTTCCTGGTCGGCATCCATACTGCAGAAGACAATCTCAAACTACTGCAGTAACCAAGCATAATCATGGACCCTGAAGGAGGTGGTGGTTCGAAGAATGAGGGATTTTAATTGTGCATAGGGACTAGAAAAGTTAGGATTGGTCTCCTTGGAGCAGAGTGATTTTAGCGGAGATTGAAACGAGGTACTCAGAATTATGGAAGGTGTCGATAGAGTAATTATCGAGAAAGTTTCCACTAGCTGGAGCAGAGGATATAAATTTTAAATATTAACCAAATAATCAGGGAGCGTATAAATTTTAAAAGCTCAGATAGTAAAGGTGATCTGGGTTGCACTGTCGAAAGCATGGTGGAGACTAATCCAATCCAATGGTAACTTTAAAAAATGAATGAATTTAAACTTGGAAAGTAAAAATTTGTAGGGCAGTGGGGGAGGAGGCGAGTTGGGCAAACTGCATAACACTTCCAAAGAGACAGCACAGGCCCGATGGACTGAAAGGTCTTCTGTAGAATTCTATAACATAGAATTTGTGCAACGAGTGGCATTTAGATTTGCTCACGAATCACACATGATAAAATTACTGCCATTTGCCTTCAATTATAGGATTATGGTTCGAATTACCTTTCCTGCAGTGTTTACTAAGCTTAGGGTATCCTATTTCCCTCATTTCTGGTAACTAAAACCCTTTCACAGATTGGTCTGGATTGGATTGAATTGATCTGATTCCAAACAGAAAGAGTACATTATTCTTGGCAAAAGAAACCAAGACAATTTTTCCAGACACGAGGGAATCATTCACCAGCCAATACTCTCAGCTCGGAACTTATGCAAGATCAGCTTAACAAAGTATAAGTGGCAACATGGCACTTCCAAACTGAATCACATTAAAGCCACAAAATCAAAGAGATTCACCATCTGCAGCAGATGAGAATAATAAACTGCTTCAGGAAAAACTGTCAGTGCCGTTGCACCAAGGTTAGTCATTGATTGGGGCCGGAGGGAAGCCAACTTCAGATCAGGACAAAGATCCACCTGGCCCCCCCAATACAGGAAGCTCCACTGCTCCCAGATCTCCTCAAACATATGTGCACATGAGAGGGGAAACAACAGCAGCAAACATGTAATTCCACACTACCACTCAAGTGAACTTTTGATTTACTATATTTCTGTCAAAACATAGAGAAATTGAGTTCAGATTCTACAGTCAGTGATTTTCTGCTTCTCTGCTGAATGAGTCCTAGAAGTACAGAAGCAAAAAAAAAAGTAGACTTAAATGCATTAAGACTGAAAACACTGGAGAAAATTAATTCCTTTGTGCTTTTATCCCCACATGTCAAAGTATCCAAAAAGAAAGTAGTGTTGAGTAATTTAGCAGAATCAGTTCTTGTGCTTTTTGCATTTACATCAATTGCATCACAATGTCGCTGGCATTGAAATATCAGCTAAGAATACACAATCTGATAAACTGGATGCACATGAAAATCCACTATCACTTAATTTCAAGGTTTTTTATTCTTCCTCCAATGCATTAACTGCACAATTATATTTATAACATTTCCTGAAATACCAAATTATGTGTCGCATACTAACTTCAGTTGTTGCATGTTTTATATTCTTCATGCTCTCCCTCCACTCGTGTAATAATTAATATCCATGGTCCCAAACTGGATTTATCTGACAATTGTGAAGCTCGGGTAGGGGCATTCTAAGGAATGCAAAGCCTGCTGCTGATATTTTTAAGAGACCTTCATGTATATGCTATCAATATCTTTATCTCATCAATTAAAATAAAAAATTCTCCTTTTGAGCCATCTACTTTTTATGAAGATGAACTCTCTCTACCCTATTTCTATTTGTGCAATAGTATAATAACAAAATAACAGTATTTATTCAATGCAATAAAATATCCCATGGCATTTTCAGAGTGCTACGAAGCAAAACTTGACACCAAAGCACATGGCAGTATTAGAGCAGATGGCCAAAAGCTTGGAGAGAGAGAGAGGACATTAAAGGGAGGTTATTGGATTGGATAGGATTTGTTTATTGTCACTTGTACCGAGGTACAGTGAAAAGTATTGTTTTGTGTGCAGCTCAAACAGATCATTCCGTACATGAAAAGAAAATACATAATAGGGCAATGATAAAATACACAATGTAAATACATAGACACAAGCATCGGGTGAAGCATACAGGAGTGTAATACTACTTGGTAGAGAAGATGTGTGAAGAGATCAGATCAGTCCATAAGAGGGTTTAGCAGTCTGGTAACAGCGGGGACGAAGCTGTTTTTGAATCTGTCAGTGCGTGTTCTCAGACTTTTGTAGGCAGGAATTCCAGAGCTTCGACCTAGGCAGCTCAATATATGATCACCAACGATGAGGTATTTAGAAATTGGGGATGCTCTACAGACCAGAATTAGCGGACCACCGGGATTTTGGAGGATTGTGTGGCTGGAGGTGATTGGAGATAGAGAGTGGGAAGGCCATGGAAGAATTTAAAATGAGGATGATAATTTTAAAATTGTTGTGCCACCGAGTTAGGTGAGTGCAAGAGAACGAAACTGCCTTGTGTTCTGAATCAGCTTTGTGTATTATGCTTGTATACTCTTTCACTTATCAGTGTGACAAACATTTGGTATGCATCACAAACTGCTTTATTTTGCTGCATAAAACACAGAACAAAGCGATTGATAGGAATTTCATAATAAAATGGTTGCAGCAGCTTTGTATACAAGAATGCATAAAGGCTAGCTTGTTCTTGTGGGTCATCAATCTCACTTTAAGCACTATATCTCTCCGTCTCTATTGCACAGGATGATGGTTCATCCCATTCACAGCCTGCTGCTACTTGCTTGGTGTCCATTTGTGGATTTTTGAAAAGCCTTTTTCAGCCGACATAGGATAAGAGGTTTGCAACACCGAAGTGTCTTTCTGAATGATTAGATATGGCGAACACCATTGTTCACTGTTTAGCACTGAGGAAAGGCTTCCCATATTGCATATTCATTTGTCTGCTTTCCAATCCAATCTTCCAAGCAACTTCTGATTTTTAAAACAACGATTTCTATGGTTTAGGAAGCAGGCCCTTATCTATGGATCCTGCTGTCTAGTAGAATAGGGGAATATTTTTTGAATATTGCAATAGGTCTAATGGTATTGAGAGACTCTGGGTCTTTTCCAGTATTGAAAAAGAATCCACTATCTCAAAGTAAAATGAAAAACTTTCATTTATCCAGAGCTTTTCATTGGCTGCAGCCATGAAGTACTTTTTACAACATTGGAAACGTGGGAGCCAATATTCACACAACAACCATCCACAAACAGCAATGTGATATTGTCCAGATAATCTGTATTTTCTAATGCTGATTAAGGGATAAATATTGGCCAAGACACTATGGATAACTTCCCTGCTGTTTGAACAAGTGCAATAGAATAGTTTATATCCATCTAAGCAAGCCTCTGTTCAATGTCTCATCTGAAAGGCAGCACCTCCAACAATACAGCACTCCCTCAATACAGAGTGTCAACCTTGATTTTTGTGCTCAAGAGCTGGAGTGGGACTTGAATCCGGGGGGGGGGGGGGAAGGAGAGAGAGAGAAAGAAAGAGAACCAAGGTGTGAAAGACAAAACAATTAAAATGAAAAAGGGGAAAAAGGAAAATTTATGCGACTAAAGTTAAAACTAAATTATCGTGCTTCATTTTAATTACAGTACTTCGGGTTTAAATTGTTTACAATCGGGTTTAAGTTGCTCATGGCTCAGAAAATACATGTAATAAAAATGAAAACAAGCTCTTTTTCCTAATTAGTCAATTTTGGTCTTTATCCTCTTTCTAGAATTAAAATCTTAAATGTCAACATGGTCACCATTAATTCCAGTTTTACAAAACTCTTCTGCACAATGTGCTTTCTGCTTTAAATTTTCTACATATTGTCCTAGGTCCCTCATCAAAAAGTCTATTTCCACACACTTTTTCAGCCATCCAAAGCTCAAGACTAGATCAGCTTGTGATGCAATTTTGAACTGATGACCTCATTTGTAGCTGCCAGCATAATTGCACCTCAATAAGATAACCCATCAGTACCTATCCGAAGATTAGCATCCAACTTCAAAAGAGTACTTCCTACAACAACATTGTGCTTTTTTCGTTATCTTGTGGCATAAACAAGATCAATTTCAATATAAAAACTTTACATTTTATCTCAATTAGTTCATGGCTGTATTGCAAGTTGGATCCAGTGCTTCTCAAATTTAATATTTGCTGATTGTCAATTCACAGCTAGCTGATTGGGAAAAGTAGAACAGTACTACGGCTGAATGATTATATTATGGTAACCCCGAGATGATGAGTTCAAATCCCATCATGGCAAATTGTGAAATAAAATGTTCTAGTCATTTGCAGGCTAACACCAGGAAAAGGAACTGCAACTGTTCTCATGTCTCAACTACATGCTACAGTGATGTGGAGATGCCGGCGTTGGACTGGGGTGAGCACAGTAAGAAGTCTTACAAAAATGGGGGTATTATAAGACTTAACATGCTACAGTGTTCAACAATTTCTCACCTCCCACCACTGTGGGAATACACCAAAGACTGCAATACTTCAATAAGACCCATCAGCACCTTAACAGGAAAACTAGGGATGAATAATAAACACCACCTTGCAGCTTCATCAGAAAAACTATTTGTACTTTTAAAAAAAAAAATTGATATCCAGCTTAGGCTGGGAAGAACAAGGGAAAGAGGAGGTGATCATGAGTTACATCAGTTGACAGAGAGAACGAGAGGCTATTTCCCCTGGCTGTAGAGTAGGATCATAGTCTCAGGATAAAGTGGTTGGCAGATGAGGAGAAATTTCTTCACCCAAAAGGGTTGCGAATTTTTGGAATTTTCTACCCAGTGGCCTGTAGATGCCCAGTCAAGACCCAGGTTTATGGATTTTGGGGACCAAACGAATCAAGGGATATGGGGATAAGATGGGAAAGTAGAGTTGTTGTCGAGGTTCAGCCATAACTGAAATCGAATGATGGAGCGGGCTTGTAAAATTGAACAGCCTAATCCTGCTTCCATCCTTATTTTGTGTCACATATCTGGGTTATTCCACTATACAATGGATAGAGAATGGTGTGGGTAGGATTTCTAAAAGTAACACTTCAGGACACTTGCAGCAGAAAATTATGCCTTGGAATCAAAGGACTTTTAATTTTTAAACATGGCAGAACCAAATTTGAACTATCCTTTTGTTTATTATGCTCCCAACATCAACATTATAAAGGACGTGAGGTTGCACCACTGGGTTGCCTGTGGAGCTTAAATCCCCTTTTGCTACCAATAGGAAGCATCATCACCTCGGGCGAGATCCTCCTGCTGCTTACGCCAGATGGTCCGGCTGACGACATACCCCTCACCCTGGGTTTCCCAGCTATGTGGGGGATTCAATGGGAAATTTCATCTGACAGCGGTGGGACCAAAAGATCACATGCCAGTCAACAGCGGGCTCCCTCCTGCCACTGAGAAACAAGCTGTGGGAAGGCCAGACCATCTCACCCCACTTCAGCTTACAGAGTATTTAGCCAGTTTGTGATACATCTTCAACCAGAGGCTCAATTACCAAAGTGAATGAAAACAATAACTTCTCCAGTGGCTTGTTTCCTGCTCCTAAGCTATGGCATTTCCCCATCGCGTGGGAGTGAAGAGAATCAAAAGTGTATCATCAGATGTTGGAACAAACCAACATGTTTTTTCATGCATGCAGAGTTGCAGCTATCTTCACTCTATCATTCAATCACAAGGTTTTGCATGGCATCTTTGTTCTTGTGGCTTCAGAATAATACTAAATGTTGTCAATTGCAATATTTGCTCAGTATCGGATAAATAGGAAGATGATGAACATACAAAGTTTTAACAGTGTTAACTTTTCTTGCACAAGGAACAGCCATCATCCAATTTCAGTTTCTAGATAAGCAGTATATGGAGTGGTTGCGTTTGCATTGAACAAAAAGCAGACCATAATATGACAATAGACTTCATCCAGCCACCCACTTGGACATCAAATTCTGCATGGAAGAGCAAAGAACACCCTTTTTTGGATGCATATGCAGTTTTCACAAAGTATTCAGAAACTTTCAGGTTCAACAAAGTTCAATTACCAAAGGAAATAGATTTAAGGTTGAAGTCCACAAATAATGGGTATCTGATACTCCACCAAAGTGTCAGTTCTTAGGGGGGTGGGGCAGAAAAAAAAGGAGAGGAAGAACAAAGTTATATCAGAGTCAGATGGTATGGTATACTATGACAATTCAGCAATACATCTACTTAACACATTAATCCGTGAATGCAGTTTACACAAATACATAATGAAAGCAAAGAACTGTGTTATATACATGTGAAAATAGATGACTAGCATTACAAATTGACCACATTACTTAACTGTGAACAAGCATCGTCAGCAGATCGTCTGCCACAATTTCTAGCAATCTCACACAACTAGCTTACTGGGTTTAAATGCATTTTTCTTCACATTTCGAAATAACTTATCTATTGTTGCGCATTATTTTTTTTTATAAATTTAGATTACCCAATTATTTTTTCCAATTAAGGGTTAATTTAGCGTGGCCAATCCACCTACTCTGCACATTTTTGGGTTGTGAGGGCGAAACCCACGCAGACACGGGGAGAATGTGCAAACTCCACACAGACAGTGACCCAGAGCCGGGATCGAACCTGGGACCTCAGCGCCGTGAGGCGGTTATGCTAACCACTTGGCCACCGTGCTGCCCTTGTTGCGCATTATTGAGTGTTCTAGGAGAAAGGCCAAGATCCATTGCAGACCAACACCAAAACTTGATGCTTCAGAACAGAAATGGTCCTTTGCACAAGAAAATAAACTTATTTTTCAGCCTTTCGGCAGAGTCAAGACCTGCAAAAGTTTACCACTGACACTATTCTTCTCTAAGGTACCAAATCAAGGTGATACTTGGGAGATTAAGGGATAAGCATTAAGTAAATGACACACCTTGTGAAAGAAAGGCTTCTTTCAAATGCTCCAGGACATCTGCAAACTTCCTGACATCATTCACCAACTGCATAATGTATTCTGGATCCACAACTGGACTGTCATAACAATCTGAGTTAGAGCTGATGCTGCTGACAGAACCACTTTTGGTACTTCGGCCCATACTCCAGTTTCCTGAGCTGGGTAAGGCAAAGAAATTTGAACTGGAGAAACGGGCAAAACCACGTTTATTACTTCCGACAGTCTGCCGCAACATCCCAGCTGGTGAGCTTCTTGCAAATTCCTCAGGACAATGTGTAAAGCTAAACGACCATCAACAAAAGTTTATGACGACAGAACCTAGAAGAACAGAAAACAAAATGTTAGTAAAAAGAAAACAAAATGTTAGTAAATATATGCAAGGTAACATCAAATACTTGTTTTTGTGTCAATAGAATGCTAAAATAATCCCTTCCAGCAAAAACTTGAGATAGCACCTTCATATGTGAAAAAAAAACGTCTCCAGAGAAATTTGGGGAGGTAATAATTTTCTCTAGTCCCAGAACTGCAGTTTTCCATCATATGAAAAGATTATTCCAATTATTTTCTTTGGGCACGATGGCTTGCTAAGTTATTCAGGCTCAATCACTTGTCTACTGCAATATTAACAGTGGACTGGAGTGGTTTATAACAAGGAGGCACTTGCCACATTCTCTCACTTTTAAGTTTTGTAACGCTTGGTGTGACGAAAACGTCCCATGGTCGTTTTGTTCTCGGTTTTGCAAAATTATTATTTTTTTAAATGTCGAGAGCTAGAGCGAGTCAGATGCCTCATTACAACATCAACGCAAACAATTTACATACCACAGATCATAAAAGCGGACATTTACAAACGAGCCAACTGGTGCACAACCCGGAGTGGATGGGAATGTCAACACACGACAGGCGAGATGTCAAGGAGTCAAATAAGACAGATTACAAAGTCATTAAAATTAGAGCACTAATTGACACGAATAATAAAAAAATAACACTCCGGTGGTAAATTACATCCGCGATCGTTTTTTTTTTAAAATTCAATTTGATAACCCACAACATCAACACCGCAGCTTCTGTCGCAAGGGACTTTCCTGTTTACCAAATTGTGAGCAAGTTTCGTTACTTCCCCCCAGAGCGTACTTCTTAAAATAAAAGAGTTTGCAGCAGACCTTTGAACGCTGCTCAGTGCAGGTGGGCGATTTAAAAGAAAAAACAACACCGTACTGGCACTGATCGTCCGCACTCCCGAAACCCATGAAAGAAAAAAATAGAGTCCAAATAAAATCTCGCAAAACTTTTGCACCAACTTTTCTTTTTGCTGGCCCGTCCGACGGCGTGACATGCCCTGCTCTGGTGCTGGGCTGAAATAAGCGCAGAAGGTGGTGTGTTTGTTAAACAGAGGTGGGGGTGGGGGGGGAACAGATCCGCGGTTGATAACCCCCTTAAACTTGCCAGGCGCGGTGCTCTCTTATCTCGCAGCCAAATGTCTTGCATTCCTTTGGGTTAAACAGCTCCACGCCCAATCCAGCAGCCCCCCACCCCACACACACAGGGCGATGGCTGGTTTAAAAGCCACTGCTAGCAGCAGCAGCCCCCTCCCCTCAGCGAAGCTTTTTTGGGGGGGGGGGGGGATTCTTCCTCCCCCCACCAAGGGGGCTGCGAAGGGGGGCGGGGCATCACAAAAAGCCCGCCGCCAGCCTGGACGGGCCGGGTGCGCGCGCCGCTCGCACCGGGAGCTCGAGCCCCCGGGATGCCAGTTAACGGTCGCAGTTTTAAAAGAGAACGAGAGGCTGGATAGATAACCAGGCACCCGCCGTCCCACTTACTGCCCTCAAAATATTGGGGGGGGGGGGGGGGGGGGGGGGGGGGGGGGGGGGGATCTTCCAGTCGCGGGAGATCGGTTCTTTTTTTTTTGAGTTTGGAAAGAGCGAAGCTATTCCGCCGCCGAACATGAGGAGAAATCAAAGCCGACTCACCCGCCTGAGCAAGGTATCCGATTTCGTTAACGGTCTTGCTGCGGACATCGTGTTTTGATTGGTTTTTTTCCCCCCTTTTTTCTGTGTGTGTGTGTGTGTGAAAACGCTTTCCTCAGCCGTTGGGAAGTGGGGCTTTTGACGCCCTCACGCTGCTCCGTGGCCGCTCGGTATGAGAAGCCCGCCCGCCGCTAGTTTACCTTCACACTTGGCCGCTGCCCCGCGCCACCACGTGGGCCGCCGATGCGGGCAGCCGATTGGCCCCAGTCCGGCGGATGCCCCGCCCCCCATCCTCCCAGTCCCCGCCCCCCATCCTCCGAGTCCCCGCCCCCCATCCTCCGAGTCCCCGCCCCCCCCATCCTCCCAGTCCCCGCCCCCCCCATCCTCCCAGTCTCTATGCAACCCCATTTAGTCAAACCCGCCTTTGCTGCTGCAGCAGCCACACAGGGTGTCTCCTCCATAACTGGTGCAAATAAATGGGGGGTTTCATTCCCCCTCCACCTTCGCACATTCCTGGTTTAAAGACAACCATCACTAGCGGGCGCAGTCACGATCAAAGAAAGCCTTGGCTTTGAGATTCCGCCATGGTAATAAATAATATTGTGGTGGTACCTGCCAACATTTCATCCCAAAACGTGCTCTTCATAATGGTCTAGACGTTCTGAAACAAAAGGCATGGGATTTTCATTTACATATCTACAAAGAATGATACAATGGTCTTACCATAGACGGGAGTCATGGATGTGTGCCTGAGAACCCGCATGCTGTTTCTTAAGGGTTGCAGCGAGAAGGGTTAATTAAACCAGACAGAAAATAATGGCTCGTGAACGCACTAGCAGCTTCTCCAGAATGGCTTTGGTGAAGATCTGCTACTAACGAGTGTCCCTTCCTGAATTGTATCCTGGGGAAGACCAGAAAATGTGAGGGGGGGGGGGGGAACTGTAGGACAGCTCATGATAAAAGGTCAACAGATGTTTTGAAGAAAAAGTAGGCTGTTTTCACTGTTACTTAGTGGTGAAGTTTCCACTGTGACATTGAATTTTCCCACACTGTTTTTCTTTACCTCCGTCAGCCTATTGCATTTTGAATTGAAAGGTTAGCTTTTAGCTCATTTGTTGAGCCAATAGTGCAGCCCATCTCTTCTGAAACGTAAGATCAAATCTATGTGTAAACCACATATCTGAGGTAAGCAATGCACAGTCCACCGAACACTAATTTACTGTTCTGCAAGGTGACCGGAATGTAAAGGCCCTTTGATATGCTTATGGTTTCAAGAGAGAGAAATAGCAAGATATTTTCACTCGTATAAACATGTACATCAATAGTTTATTCATAATTCACTTTAAAATAGTCACACCAGTCATGTCACTGAAAAACAGTTTTGCTCTGACCCGCTCTGCAAACAGCATTGTAAATAGTATCATAGAACATACAGTGCAGAAGGAGGCCATTATGCCTGTCGAGTCTGCACCAACCCACTTAAGCCCCCGCTTCCACCCTATCCCCGTAACCCAATAACCCTTCCTAACCTTCTTTGGACACTAAGCGCAATTTAACATGGCCAATCCACCTAACCTGCACGTCTTTTGGACTGTGGGCGGAAGCCAGAGCACCCGGAGGAAACCCACAGAGACACGAGGAGAACGTGCAGACTCTGCACAGGCAGTGACCCGGTGGGGAATTAAACTTGGGACCCTGGCGCTGTGAAGCCACAGTGCTAGCCACTTGTGCTACCTTGCTGTCCGATTATATGAATTTACCATTTGGAAAAAACACTTTTAAAAATGTTGCTTAGTTAAAAATCTGGCAACAGGTTTATTATAAAGTATAAAATACATCAGAAGAGGAGGTTATAAACTCCTAAAACAAATTTTAAAATAATCCAAATTAAGAGTATAATTCAGGGTTGACTACACCGCCAAACATTTACATAGAATCATAGAATTTAGAGTGCAGAAGGAGGCCATTCGGCCCATCGAGCCTGCACCAGGAAACAGCACTCTACTTAAGCCCACACTTCAACCCTATTCCCATAATCCAGTGACCCCACCTAACCTTTTGGATACTAAAGGACAATTTAGCATAGCCAATCCACCTAACCTACACATAATAATAATCTTCATTAGTGTCACAAGTAGGCTTACATTAACACTGCAATAGTGTTGCTGTGAAAATCTCCTAGTCGCCACCCTCCTGTTCGGGTCCACTGAGGAAGAATTCAGAATGTTCAATTCACCTAACAAGCACGTCCTTCTGGACTTTGTGGGAGGAAACCGGAGCACCCGGAGAAAATCCATGCAGACACTGGGAGAACGTGCAGACAATGATCCGAGGCAAAATTGAACTCGGGTCCCTGGAACTGTGAGGCATCAGTGCTAACCACTTTGCCACCATGTCACCCTAATTGTTTTGTTTTTATGTATAAAAACAAGATACGTTTACTTTTTATTGTTTGTTTTCTTGAGTAGTTTACTGTTGATTTTTTTTTAAGTATATTTTTAAAATTTGTTCTCGTGGCTTATTTCATAGAATCATAGAATTTACAGTGCAGAAGGAGGCTATTCAGCCCATCGAGTCTGCACCGGCTCTTGGAAAGAGAACCCCACTTAAGCCCACACATCCCAGTAACCCCCCCTAGTCTAAGGGCAATTTATCATGGCCAGTCCACCTAACCTGCACATCTTTGGACTGTGGGAGGAAACCGGAGAACCCGGAGGAAACCCACGCGGACACGGGAGAACGTGCAGACTCCGCACAGACAGTGACCCAGCCAGGAATCAAACCCGAGACCTTGGAGCTGTGAAGCAACTGTGCTAACCACTGTGCCACCTTACCCCCCGAAAAAAGAAATTTATTTTCATTTGTGTGGCTATCCATTGCATGTCTGGAAATGTAACTTACATTCAACACAATGCTACACCCGGCTGATACAAAGGTCAGCAAAACTGAGCAATAATTTTGTTGAGAAAATTTAAAATCCTGGATAGTTGGTTAAATACTAATGATGGAAATGCTCAGCATGTTAGGCAGCGTCTGTGCAGATGGGAAGAGTTTTAACTTTACCTCTATTTCTCTCTCCACAGATGCTGTCTGACCTGAATATTTACAATACTTTCAGTTTTTATTGGTCTAGATTTTGGAACTAGAACTGATGCAAAATAAATTTGGGTTGTCTCAATTTGACTCCTGTTAGACTACAGCAGAGAATAACTGTTTATTGTCATGAAACTGACAATCTCATTCATTAACCGTAGGTGTGGAAAGTGAAAAAAAATGGCACACCGGGGCATTTTTGTGGTTTTCTGAAGTTGAGACACATTGAGGCAAAGAAGGAAGCTAACCCGATGACAACTGACCTTAAAGTGCTGCTTTCTGTGTCTGGAATGAGAAATGTTCCATTGCCTGCAGTAACGTCCCTCACCTTATGAGCACAAAAACAAACCTCAACAAGAAATGAATGTAATCCATTTTTCTGAGCAGTCTATTACTCTGTATACATTGTATGTAGAATTTGGACTTGAATTAGTGGCATTTTTCAGTCTTATCTGATAGAATTGCATTGTTCATTGATCAATTGACAAAATACCTTAATTTATTTTATGATGTCACAAGATAAGAGATTATTTGCATTAGCCACATTATTTAAACTTATTAAAACATTTGTACCAAGATTTTATGATTTCTATGTATTTGCATTTTTAATAATATATTGGAAGTCTTGGATCTGCATGCACATCCTGTCTACAAAACCTACATCATTTTTTAATATCACATTTGTCTCTAAATTCCTGTGTGCACATTTAGAATGGAAACTGACTGTGTAAACTAATTGAACCATTTTCTAAGTGGTGACCCTATGGCACCACAACTTTATATCACCCAATTTCTCAACCTGAACATGCCTCAATTGTCACAGAAAAACAGATGGGGGGGGGGGGGGGGGGGGGGGATGGGGGGGGGGGGGGATGGGGGGGGGGGGGATGGGGGGGGGGGGGGGGGGATGGGGGGGGGGGGGATGGGGGGGGGGGGGGGGAGAATTATGAATCAGTGAAAAGTTAGACAAACTATAATATTCTGCACGAAACCTACGGAGTGGGAATGCTTGTCTTCCCTGTGCTCCAGTAAGAATATGAGCTCCTCCGCTAGGGAAGGGTATCTCAATTAACCCATGTATATAAGTTGGCCAGTCAGGCACAGGAATCTGGTGGGGATCTACCCGATAGTGTATATATCGTTTGTGTAAAGAAAACATTTCTCTTATTTGACTCAGTGTGGACTGCCCGTGTCCTTAAATAAACAATACAATTAATAAAGGGAAAGTATTAAAGAAGTTAATTAAGCTAAATGCGAAAAGTGTGTCAGGCCCTTAAGGGCATACACAAAGATCCTTTGGGAAACAGTGGGCTCGATTCTCCCAGCCCCACGCCGTGCCGGAGAATCGCCACAACAGCGCCACTCCACCCCGACGCTGGTTCGTGATTCTCCGAGGTGCGGAGAATCGGCGGCATTTGCAGCGGCACGATTGGCGCTGATGGGCCGAGCAGCCGCACGGAAAAGCAGAGTCCCGCCGGCGCTGTCCACACCTGGTCGCTGCCGGCAGGAACTCTGCGCGAAGGGTTGGGGATGGCCTGTGGGGGGGAGGGGACTCCGTCCCCGGGGGGGGGGCCACCGATTGGTGTGCCAGCCTCTCCCCCACCCCCCGAGCCTTCTTTGTTGCGCGTCCAGCCCCAGAATCCCCAGAATCTGGAGCGGATGAACCGCTCCAGCGCAGTGCTGGCCCCCTGTGGGGCACAGAATCGCTACTGCCTGCGCCAGTTTCGCGCCGTTGTGAAACGCGATGGCGTTCATGATGGCGCGGACAGTCTGTCCCGCGATCGGAGAATCGTGCCCAGTGAAAGTGATTATACCTCATTCTGAAACAAGGGTCTTAAATCTGAGGACAAGTTGGCTATGATGGATTGTGAAAACGCACTAAAAGAAATTGATGGCAAACAGGTATTGACTAGTATTTTAAAAAAGTATTACATGGTCAACAACAAATATATATTCCTCCAAGGCAAAAGTCCTAGTGAATCAACTGTGACTAACAAAATAAGTTGTTAAAGATTGCACTAGATCAAAGGAAGTGGTTTATAAGGTTGCTAGAAAAAAGTGCTGAACCCAAGGATTGGGAGAATTTTACAATCCAGTAAAGGAGGACCAAGAAACTGATAAAGAAAGGGAAAAGAGAATATGAAGGCAAGCTAGTGAGACAAAACAGCAGACTAAACTTCTTTAGGTATGTGAAAAGGAAAAGTTTAGCAATGAAAAATATGGGTCCATTGTAGATGAAGACAGGAGAATCTCTAATGAAGAATAGGAAAATGGCAGACAAACTAAACAATTACTTTGTGTTGGTCCTCATGAAGAAAGACAGAAAACCTCCCAGAAATACTATGGGACCAAGGGGTGTATGAAAATGAAATAAATTAATATTAACAAAGAGGTAGTACTTGAAAATTAATTGGATTGAAGGTTGATAAAACCCCTGAATGTGTGAATTAGGAGCAGGGGTAGCCCATTTGACCTTCAAGCCTGCTCTACCATTCAATAAAATCATAGCTAATTTGATTGTAACTTCAATTCCACATTCCACCCCCTTGCTTATCAAGAATTCTCTGTACCTCTGCCTTAAAAATATTCAAAGACTCTGCTTTCACCACCTTTTGAGAACGTGGATTCCACTGCAACCCTTACATTTGACAATCCTGTTGGAGTTTTCTGAGGTTGTTACTTGTAGCATAGGGGTTTTTTTTTAATTTAGAGAACCCATTATTTTTTTCCAATTAAGGGGCAATTTAGCATGGCCAATCCAACTAACCTGCACATCTTGAGTTGTGGGGACACGACCCATGCAGACACGGGGAGAATGTGCAAACTCCACAGTGACCCAGGGCTGGGATCGAACCCGAGTCCTCAGCGCCATAGGCAGCAGTGCTAATCACTGCGCCACCAAGTCGCCACCCCACTTGTAGCATGGGTTAAGGAGAACCAGTGAGTGTGGTGTATTTGGATTTATAGAAGGCTTTCAAAGTCCCACACAGGAGGTTAATACACAAAATTAGAGCACATGGGTTTGGGGATAATATGCTGGCATGGATTGAGAATTTGTTAACAGACAAAAACAGAGATTAGGAATAAACGGTGATTGTCTGGATGTCAGGCTGTTACTAGTGGGATACCGCAAGAATCAGTGCCACATCTGTTCACAATCTATATAAATAGTTTAGATGTGGGGACAAAAATGTATTATTTCTAAATTTGCTGATGACAAATCTAGGTAGAAATGCAAGTTGTGAGTATGCAAGGAAGCTTCATGGGTACTTGGACAAACTAAGTGCAAAACCTTGGCAGATGGAATACAATGTGAATAAGTGTGAATTTATCCACTTTGTTAGAAAACAAAGGCAGAGTATTTCTTAAATAGTGAGAGGTTGTGGAGCATTGATGTGAAAAGGACGTGGGATCCTTGTTCATGAGTTACTAAAATCTAGCATGCAGGTGCAGCAAGTAATTAGGAAGGCAAATTATATGTTGGCATTCATTGCAAGGGGATTTGAGTACAGGAATAAAGATGTCTTGCTGCAATTGTTTTGTATCTTGGTGAGACTGGAGTATTGTATTTGGTCTCCTTATCGAAGAAAGGATATACTTGCCATAGAGGAATGCAATGGAGGTTCACCAGACTAATCCCAGGGAAGGCAGAACTGTCTCATGAGCAGAAAGTGATGAAACTGGGCCTGTCTTATCCAGAGTTTCGAAGAATGAGGGATTCTCGTTAGAACTTACAAAATTCTTCCAGGGCGTGACAGGGTACATGGCATGAATAGGGTACATGTAGATAGGCTATTTCCCTTGGCTGGTGAGTGGGGAAGTAGAGTTTCAGAATAAGGGGCGAGCCATTTAAGACCATGATGAGAAGGAATCTCTTCACTCAGAGGGTGTTGAATCTTTGGAATTTTCTCCCCAGGGAGCAATGGAAACTCAATCATTGAGCATATTCAGGACCAAAATCAATTGATTTTTCAATACTGATGTCATCACGGAATATGGGATAGCGTAGGAAAGTGGCGTTGAGGTAGATGATCAAACATAATCTAACGATTTTACGAATTGTAATTTGGAGTTTTACTTGGAGCCAATGTGGGCCAGAGGGTGGACAATGCAGTTAGCATTTTCAAAAGGGAGAGGGCTAACTTGAATAATTACAAGACAGTTTGTTTAATATTAGCAATAGGAAAAGTTTTAATCTTTTATTAAAAATGAAACACTTTAAATCTCATTTAAACCTGATAAAGATTGCAAAACATAATTCGATGCATCCAATGTGGCATTTTCAAATAGAAGATAACACTTGCCAAATCTAGAAGAATTCTTTTGGAGGTGACAGGCCTTGTGATTGGGCGAAATATAGTGTAAATGAACTGCTAACAGGCTTTGACAAGATACCACACAGGAGATTTAGAAAAGATTAAAGGGTATGAAATTAAGAGGGAAGCTAATTTTAATTAAGGGCCGAAATGCTGCGGATGCTTGAATCCGAAACAAAACAGAATGCTGGAAAAACGCACTTATGGCAGCAACTGTAGGGAGGGAAAACAGTTAACATGTCAAGACCATTGGACTCTGAGGCATGAGAACATGACGTATAATGATAATCGATTAGAACTACTGTTCATGGAGAGGATAAACACTAATATTGACTCCTTTGACCAATGCCCCTATTTAGAATGGAAACTGATTGTATAAACCTTGTTTAAGTTAAAACAAATGACATTGACATACTGCAGCGCCATCGTCCGTAAGAGGATGTAATTACAGCAGTTATACAGGCAATTTCAATTATGAATGAGCACCGGGAATACATAACAGAAATATTTAATAAAAACAGAATTCATGAAGTAAAATGGGACTGAAATGTATCTACATGGGTTGGTCCAATTATCCTCTATTCCCTGTCTCCTGTCCTACTCCATGATGGTCCTGGAATGCAAAGTTAACCCCGGCTTCTTTTCTCTATTGCAAACAGTCTTCTAATGCTTTTCTCCCTTGTCTCCTCCACCCTCCCCTCCAACTATAATTGTGAGGAGCTGATGAACGTATTTGTTATTATAATTGAGACCATTGATCAGCCACCTTAACTCTGTCCCTTCCACTAGACCATCGGACAAAACTTCCTCTAAAGATCCTCTCAGCCCTGTTGCCCTAGCCCTGAACTTGCATCATAATGTCACATTTATGGAATAGTGTAAGACAAAGATTGTTGTACAATAATTATACCTAAATGCAAGTGTTTCCAAGGTAAGTGATGCCAAGCCCACAAACGATATCAATACTGTACCATATTCAATAAAACTACTTGAATTTTTATTAACTACTTCTATTTCAATTTTGGTAGAAATTTCATTTTATTTTTCCCTAAGATCCTAACAATGCAGTCCAACTTTGCATGAGGATATGCATTGCAACAATGACGATGAGTGAATCACAACATTTTTCCTAATTCCCTGTGGGACAAAATGTCACCACTTGGTAATTTCAGATAGCTAACCATGCTACCGAATGACCAATTTGAATTGGTAACTGAGATGAGTTATGCTACAATACTTTATGTAGCACATCTTTAAAAAAAAATGAATACTTAAAGCCAATACTGTCTCCAGAATATAATGTGTAATGTAGAGAGGCAGAAGAGAAGCCAGATGTTGAATTAGGGAGTTTACACGTAACTCATTTTAATCTATTTGCTTCATGCTGTTTTAAAACCTGCACCAAGTGATGAGTGGTGTCATCGAAATAACATGGTAAGAAAATTTGCAATGTTCACAACAAAATGAACAGCTTTCCTGTAAGTGGTCTACTGAAGCACAATGTCTCATTAACTGACCTTCCCCAAATAACGTTTTTATTGAAGATTAGTGGTGATTCATAAATTAAATTCCAGTAGGGGAGCTATAACGATCTGCTTTTCAGATTTTGCTATAAATCCAAAAACTCAATCCTAATGACATCCACTCAGTCATAGCCAACATTGCTTGGTGTTCCTTATTCATTTCATGATATTCAGAAAGAGGAATGTTTAATAAGATTAACATTCTGAAACATTATTTTGTCCTTGTACTTTCAAAAGTATTTGTTCAAAATTCTATCATAATTGCCAAATTGTTTCACATCCTTATCATTTTCCTCATAAAAATGTGAGTTATTTGCTGGGAGTTATAATGCATGTGTGTGTGGCTGTTTTATGAGCTGTTAGAAATTTGTTTGTGTTTCTCAAGATGTTTTATGTAAAGAGACAGGAGTCCTGGTTGGTGGTATTCAAATAATTTAGTTGGTGCACACTAGCTTTCAAAATGTGTACAGAAAGGGTGATTTGGTTGAGGTATTTGATATGCAGGCTTGTAATTTAGGATTGAATGTTCACCATGCCAGAGAGAGCCTGCCTGTTGCAGCGAAAGTTACGTTTGCGCCTGGAAATCGAAAGTCCAGTTACTGGGCACGACGCCTACCATTTTTGCAGGGGTGAGGAAAGGCTCTGGCAGGGATTTGTGCATTCCCATATAAGTTAGCAGCTGCCTTCATTCAAGTTGGATTTTGGTCTCAAGTGCCCAAAATGCAATGTGACCTGGTAGGAGCAGTTCTGAACTTTGTGCATTTCTTTGGATAGCCAGGGTACATCTTTGGAGAGGTGCTGGTACCCCTGTGGAATTTACTTCAACTTATCTTAGTCGCCCCAGAATTGTCAAAAACTCAATTCTAATTGTATTCCTTTACCCAAGGTTGTAGGAGAGTGGGTCTGCTAGATTTGTGGGGCAGTTTTTCTTTGATTCTGCTGATCCGCCTGCCAGGAAGAACTTTGTGCTTTAGAAGGGCTTATTGCACTTTTTGCAATGGAAGTTGTAAGATGGGCATAGCGCCCTCGCACATGGATGCTGAAGAAGTCTGTCAATGTGAGTATTCAGAGGCCAGAGAGAGAGAGCAGAAGGTTGGAGAAAGAGGCACACCTGGAAGGTGGATGAGCAGGATTAAGGAGGAGAACCAGGTATCGCCCGGTGGGGGAGTGTATAGATCTAGGATATTATACCTCAATATGATGGAGAACCAGTGTCAGAGACTAAGCTGTGAGGTGGCGATGGACATGGTCCAGCAACAACTCGAGTCGCACTCGATTGACACCTCCCTCTCCAGCCCTACCAGTTGCTGTAAAGGTAACTGTCCCTCTCAATCTTTACATGTCAGGTTTTTTCCAGGAGTCAGCAGGAGACCTGCCTAGTATATCCCAGTCAGCGGCAGATAGCTACATTCGGGCTGTAACTAATGCCCTTAGGAACCTAGATAATGATACCCTTTGGGACCATTCAAACTGAGGCAGGCAAACCTGCATCAGGAGTCCTGTTGTGAGAAGGAGTATAATCAGTATAATCGAGTAGGTCATTGGCATTTTGAAAATGTGCTTCGATCGCTCAGGTGGAAGCCTGCAGTTTGCTTCCACAAATAGCAATGGGGTGCAGCATGCTTCACAACATTGCACAGTGTGGAGGCTTGGATATCAATGATGACAAGCCCTCTTATAAACCCTTGTGCCTTTAAACCAAGTACCAAAGCCGCCACTTTGTCCATATTTAAACCATGCCCGCAATGCTGAGAGTGACATAGTTAAGACTTTACAACCTCTATACAGTGATAGGATTGTATGGTAACAAACATGTAGATGTGGCATGTTGCGCAGCATGAGCCCACTTTGCAACAACAGCTCTTTCGAAAACTTGCACATCATCCATTCTGGCCCATGTTGCAGCTTCTGGCGGGGCACCATATGTATCATTCCACATTTATATTAAACCACTGCTTCCCTCCCAAAGTACATCTCCTACCACCCAGAATGTAAACGGTGCCAAAGTAGTGGCGCATACATGGTATGTCAATCTGCGATGCGTATACCTAGACCAATGCGTGACAGTGCCATGCAGATCAGTTCCTTGCACTCAACACGCATGTTTGAGATGCATCTTCAGCCCAGCATCTATTTGTGGAGTCTGATCATTGAGCCTCCCCTAAAGTCAAGTTTGGATGGCCAATGAAAGATACAAGGAGATCGCTGTCCTGGAGCATTTGACCTCTGGATTCTTATGTGATAGACCAGAGAAGGAAGAAGCCCTCCAGTGCCTCACAAATATTGTCATACCATTGCCCCTGATGACATCACCTCAAGATGGACGTCAGCATGCACTTTCTTTATCATGGTAAGAATGCCTTTTATAATGTATTCAAAAAGTGCTCAAATGTGATACATACAATCAGAAAAGTATACCCATTACTGACAAAGCTAGTGGAGTAGAACGTAGCTGCTAGACTACATCTGCGGCAGGCGGTGAGGGATCCAACGGGAGGGAGAATTATACCTGACCTCATCCTCACCAACCTGCCTGCTGCAGATGCATCCATCTGTGGCAGTATCGGTAAGAGTGATCACTGCACAGTCTTTGTGGAGACAAAATTTCATTTTCACATTGAGGATACGCCCCATCATGTTGTGTGGCTCCACCACCGTGCTAAATGGGATAGACTTTGAACAGATTTAGCAACTCAACTGGGCATCTGAAGTGCTGTGAGCCTTCAGCAGTAGCACACAATCTGTACTCAGCCACAATCTGTAATCTCATGGCCCGGCTTATCTCCCACTCTGCCATTACCACTGAGCCAGGCGATTAACTGTGACTCAATGAAGAGTGCAGGAGGGCATGCCAAGAGCAGCACTAGACATACCTAAATATGAGGTGCCAACTTGGCAAAGCTACAACACTACTTGCGTGCCAATCACATAAGCAGCAAGTGATGGATAAGAGCTAAGCGATTACACAAACAATGGATCAGATCTACGCTCACTGCCGCATCCAGCTGTGGTGGACAATTAAACAACTCACTGGAGGAAAAGGCTCAGCAAATATCTCCATCCTTAAGCCCAACACCATTAGTGCAAAAGATAAGGCAAATTAATTTGCTACAATCTTCAGCCAGATTTTCAGGAGTGGATGATTCACCTCGACATATTCCAGAGGCCCCGAGTATCATGGATACCTGTCTCCATCCAATTTTATTCACTCTATAATGTCAAGAAATGGCTGAAAGCACTGGAGACGAAGGCTATGAACCCCGAGAATATTCCAGCAATATTAATGAAGACTTGTGCTCCATACCTGCCACGTCCCTAGCCAAGCTGTCCCAATACAGCTACAACACTGGCATCTACTGGGCAATGTGGAAGTAAGCAGGATAAATCAAACCAGGCCAATTACCACCCCATCAATCTACTCTTAATCATCAGTAAAGTGGTGGTAGGGGTCATCAGCAGTGAAATCAAGCAGCACTTGCTTAGCAATAGCCTGATTACTGACGCTCAGTTTTGGTTCCTCCAGGCCCAATCAGCTCCTGATCACATTACAACCTTGGTTCAAACATGAACAAAAGAGCTGAACACTAGAGGTGAGGTGAGAGTGACTGCCCTTGATATCAAAGCCGCATTTGATTGCGTATGGCATCAACGAACCCAAGCGAGAATTAGTGGGATCATAAGGTCGGAACTGGGGGAAGTTCGCTAACGATTGCATATGTTCAGAACCATTTGTGACTCCTCATGGTCTGACGCACTCCACATCCAAATGCAGCAAGACCTGGACAATATCTAGGCTTACCCTAATAAGTGGCAGGTAACATTCGCACCACCCAAGTGCCAGGCAATGACCATCTCCAACAAGAGAGAGTCTAACGTCACCCCTTGACATTCATTAGCATTACCATTGCTGAATCCCACACTATCAACATCCTGGATGTTGCTATTAACTAAACATTGAACTGGACTAGCCATATAAATACTGGGGCTACAAGAGCAAGTCAGGAGCCTAAAAATCCTGTGGCAAGTAACTCACTTCCTGATCCCCCCCCCCACCCCCCCCCCCCCCCCCCCCCCCCCCCCCCGCCGCCCCTCACACACACACACACACACACACACACACATCGCCACCAAAGGCCTGTGTGAAATCTACAAACCTCAAGCCAGGAGTGTTATGGAATATTCTCCACTTGCCTGGATGAGTGCAGCTCCAACAACACTCGAGAAGATCGATGCCATCCAGGCCAAAGCAGCTCACTAGGTTGCCATCCCTTCCACAAACATTGACCCCCCCCTCCCGCCATTGATGCAGAGTAGCAGCAGTGTGTACTCTAAAAGATGCACTGCAAGACTCACCAAGGCTCATGAGACAGCAGTTCCAAGCCCATGACAATTAGCATCTAGAAGCACAACGGTAACAGATACATGGGAGCACCACCACCTGGATGTTCCCTCCAAGCCTCTCGCCATTCTGACTTAGAAATATATCACTGTTCCTTCACTGGAATTCTGGAACTCTGTCCCTAACAACACTGGGTGTATCTACACTAAAGGACTGCAATAATTCAAAAAGCCATCTTACCACCACCTTCTCAAGGACAGTTTGGAAGGGGCAATAAATGCTGGCCTAGCCAGCGAAGGTCACATCCCTTGAAGAAAGAAAAACAAAATCTCATGTGATTGAGCCCTCAAGACATTGTGGAACTCATGTCAGTGCCTTGATTTGGAGACCTAGAGCTTCCACTGCCTGAGTGAACTGAACTAAAGTTCCATCTGCTTATTTCCAAATATCATGCTCCAAAAGGTGACTCCTAAATCCACTGGAATATCATCAAGACTTCCTCCCCTCCTCCGAAGGGTACTGTGCACAGACCCGTGAAAGCTCAACTGTGTGGGTGTATCCTGGATGGATGGCAAAGGGACAAGTGGATGGGATAATGAGCATGACACTATATCAATCATGGGGGGCACGGTAGCACAGTGGTTAGCACAGTTGCTTCACAGCTCCAGGATCCAAGGTTCGATTCCTGGCTTGAGTCACTGAATGAAACCCGTGTCTGCGAGGGTTTCCTCCAGGTGCTCCGGTTTCCTCCCACAGTCCAAAGATGATGTGGAGATGCCGGCGTTGGACTGGGGTGAGCACAGTAAGAAATCTTACAACACCAGGTTAAAGTCTAACAGGTTTATTTCTAATCACTAGCTTTCGGAGCACAGCTCTTTCCTCAGGTGAATGAAAAGGTGGGTTCCAGAAACACTTCAGCAGTCAAAGGCATTTAGCCTCTGATCTTCGGGTAAGCGTTCTCCAAGTCGGCCTTCAGGACGCGCGACAATGCAGAATCGCTGGCAGATACTTATAGCCAAGTTCCGCACACATGAATATGGCCTCAACCGGGGCCTTAGATTCATGTCGCATCACATTCACCCCCCACCATCTGGCTTGGGATTGCAAAATCCTACCAACTGTCCTGGCTTGAGACAATTCACACCTCTTTAACCTGGGATTATCCCTCTCTCCAGTTGCTCTATCTGGACCTGTAAAGACTTAATTACCTGCAAAGACTCACATTCAAAGTATTGTCTTGCATCATTGACTTTGTCTATATATATGTTTCTGGAAACCACTTCTTCATTCACCTAAGGAAGGAGCTGTGCTCCAAAAGCTAGTGATTCGAAACAAACCTGTTGGACTTTAACCTGGTGTTGTAAGATAACCTGGTATTGTAAGACTTCTTATTGAGTCCAAAGATGTGCAGGTTAGGTGGATTGGCCACGGATAATTTCCCTTAGTGCCCAAAAAGGTTAGGTGGAGTTTCTGGGTTATGGGGATAAGGTGGGGGTGTGGGCTTAGGTAGGGTGCTCTTTCCAAGGGCCGGTGCAGACTCGATGGCCCGATTGGCCTCCTTCTGCACTGTAAATTCTATGATTCTATGATCCATTGAGTCTTGACAGCTAACTGCATGACTACAGAATATCTATACCAGGTAGCGATGGCAAGACGGCTCCATCTCCATCGCTGTGGTTTGTGAATCTGTTCCATGTTTCAGTACAATACGCATTGAACGGGTAGCACCAATAGAGAAAACCCTTTTTTATTAGTGCACCTTCACACCCACACTGCTTTTTCTTTTGGGGATGAGTGAGGGAAGTGGTGGAAGAATTCCAAAGCTTTTTATCAGCCCATTCAACGGGCTGTTAAAAAGCTTTGGCCAAAATGGCCTGGCATTGGATTCTAACCTGGAGCTTCAGGTCCAACAGTAGGAGCGCTACCACTGTGTTAGGAAAATATAGGTAGTTTTGTTAACATTAGAAAAAAAATACAGTTTTACGTGGGTTTAATATAATGTTTCTGTGCCTGGAAAGGTAAAACCCATTGTTAGATTCATGCTGGACAAAGGTGTGTGGGGGTTGGTTTCAGTTCCAACTGTGAGTCTGTTGTGCTTAGAGAGGGTTACAGCATGAAGACTAAATAGAACAAGCAGGGGCTGCTCAGCAACTGGAGGTCCTTGTAAGGTCTTAGCTGAATTTGTTGACAGTTGGAGACACGACATCTGGGGAGTGAACAGCTTACAACTCTGCCAGGAGAAGCTGGATAGGACAAGAGAATTGCAAAGATGCAGGTTTTCTAAGGAACAAGATACAGTTCAGATAACCAGGGAATTGGGACAAAAAGAATGTGCAACACAACTGAAGCTAAGTGAACAAAGACCAGGGTATTATTCTGAAGAATTCAAGGAAGAGTAAACCAAGTGTTCTGAGTTAGAGTCAATTACAGAAATTAGATTTAAAGTGGAACAGCAGACTTCAGAGGTAAATGAAATGTGTGATGCCATTTGGATACAGTCTGGGAATTGAGAGTTAAAGCAATTGTGAACAGTCAGTTCAGCAGTCAAGACAAAAAATCCACAGAGAGTTGGTGTAAAATCTTGGACTGGATTCACTGTTAAAAGTGTAGCAGAAGCTTTGTTCAGAAGTGCCCTTTGGAAAACCTGGACTGGATTTTGGAATGCAAACCACAAAGAGATCGCATAATTCTGAGAGAAGATTTTAAAGCCTGTTTTTGGGAATGGAGTTTGGAAACACTCATGTGACATAATTTGAGGGGGATTCTGAGGAGAAAACCACAGACACTAACTTAGGTTCAGAGCACATTATATCCAACTTTTTACGTGTGATCATTAAAAAAAATTCTTGTTACTATTCAGCGGCCCTGTGACTCTGTTCCTTCAGGTTTTATTAAAAAAGTAAAAGTTACGGTCTTTTGAACCAGAGTTACATTCTGGGAAGATCCCATCCAGTTATAACATCAACTGTGCCACAAGACCTCCTGGGGAAATCCATGATGGCAATCCATTCTAGAATCATAGAATGGTTACAGTACAGAAGGAGGACATTCGGCCCATCAAGTCTGCACCGACTCTCTGAAAGAGCACCCTAAGAGAAGAGAGCACAGAATATGAGGGAGAGACAGATTGGAGGTGGCCCTCCGTTTATCCCTGAACTGACAGCCTCAGAAATGGAGGGCTAGACATCTGTATAATCTCTGTGTGCTTGGTCTTGAGTAAAGGAAAGTTGGAAGCCTCCCAGAAGCCTAGTGACAGCATTAAATATCAAACCACCATAAGGCATATAACATTTGCGTTGACTTAATATCAGCTGCTAGTATAATATGATCATCTGTGTAATAACTACTTAAAACATTCTTACCTTTACAGCTCTAATGCACATCATTGATCTCCCACAGGACCTTCAACCTTCATGCAGGAGATGGTGGAAGAAGACAATGATAACTCCTCAGAGGAGGACACTCACTCTGAGGGTGCACCATTCCTGCACCCATGCAGATTATGCACCAGCTTAGATACTGACCCTTCAGTGGGATCGTTAAAGAAGATAGTTGATGTTTCACCTGATGACTCACACTACACAAATCGGCAAGCGCAGATCGTGGAGACAGGCATCAGTGAAACGCTTACACCTGAGGACAGGTATGATATTCCAAGCCCTGCTCATCTCCACCTTTGATGAAGGTTCCCACAATCAGTGGTGCACAAATGTGTAATACAGATGACTGACTGATGGCTTATTTGCCAGGACAGGCAAATATGCCTACAATGCCATTGATAATACCAGTCAGAGTGATGGGCGTTGCAGCTGAAGCTGGTTTCCTACAGATGCAGAGGGTCATTGACTGCTCAATTGGCAAGCAAGTTATCCCTAGCAGATATCTGGAAGGAGCCAGAGGCAAAGAAGTTGAGGCCGGTGGAGACTTTGACAGCCACTGCGATAACATGGCCCACCAGTCCATGGCCCAGCAAATCTTTTCACAGAAAGCTGCAAATGTCTTTACCACCTTGCATGACACCAGGATTCAAAATACAAGAGAGAACAAGACAATGAGGATAGAAAGGGTGGTTGGGAGAGAAGGAGGCCTCCCATGACAAGAGAAAGTGGGGTTATGGCAACTAGCAACATTGCTCACTGTTACGAAGCACACTGATGTTATCTGCAACGATATCCCAACTTGGAACACTGGTTTGTGGGGGCTTTATAGCTTTGTTTTGCTTTGGTGTGAGGAAACAAGTTAAATCTCTGTGGTAATGAACAGTCCAGTCGTTGCTAAACAATTATTAAAAACTATTTATTAAAGAAAAGACAAATATACTGAATATATATATATACTGCATATATACTGTATACTGCATGCAATTAAGATGTAGGAATTACTAAACAAGCACACATGACTGAAGGAATGAAATGTTAATTGTTGTTGGATACTTGACGACCCAGTGTAGAGTTTCTTGTTTCTTTAATATCCTTTAATGGGGGATTTATCATCAAGGAGCCCCTGATAACCAAAAATATAGCTTCCATAAATCAAAAAGAATCCCTCAAGAAAATCATAGTGGTTAGCACAGTTGCTTCACAGCTCCAGGTTCAATTCCCAGTTTGGGTCACTGTCTGTGTGGAGTCTGCACGTTCTCTCCGTGTCTGCGTGGGTTTCCTCCGGGTGCTCCGGTTTCCTCCCACAGCCCAAAGATGTGCAGGTTAGGTGGATTGGCCATGATAAATTGACCTTAGTGTCCAAAAAAGGTTAGCTGGGGTTACTGGGTTACGGGGATAGGGTGGAGGTGTGGGTTTAATTAGGGTGCTCTTTCCAAGGGTCGGTGCAGACTCGATGTGCCTAATGGCCTCCTTCTGCACTGTAAATTCTATGAAAAAATTCTATGAAACAAAAGATTATTTTGACCCTCTGAGAGCTGCATTCTCTGTTCATCCCCCCTCCAGTTAGGCTTTCGCAGACAAAAATTGACACTGAGCCACAGAAGTAACATTTTGCTGCTCTTCACGGTGCTCTTCCTGCTGCTGGTGGTGTTTTCTTGATTCTCATTTGAGGCCCAAAGCAGCATAAGCACACCCATGCTGATCTGTGGAATCAGAGCTGCAAAGTGAAAATCAGGCACACACATTCCAAAATTGTGAATGTCATTTCCAAAATTAAGAAAGAAACCTCAAGTCGCGAAAGAATCCTCTCAGAATACACGCTGTGAATGAAGCCTTTCACATAATCAGGCAAGAAAGAAGTGTGAGGTTTCGGTGGCATATTTTTGGCATATTAGCATATTTTCCTGCATGCCCTCAGCCCCCTCAATTGTCGCTGTGTTCTCACTTTGCTTTCACTGACAAATTCCTGGAAGCCCAGGGAACCCATACACCCACAAATACATTCCAAAAGCTATGTTAATATTAAGCTAATTAAGCAATTCACTTGTTGAAATTGACTCCCTGCCTTTCTTGTTGGGGTTTGCTCAGATGCAGTCTAACTCATTGCAAATAGATGTTGGTATGGCCACGTAAGGAGGGGTAAAATATGACTCCCTATCTTATCATCCCAAGTCTTCTGCTCACTGTGGCTGCATTAGAAAAATAGTCCCAAATTCTTTTAGATTGCAGGAGATAACTTCTTTTTAATCCATAATCTATCTCTTCCCGAAGTTGATGAGTTTTGTATCCAAGGCTCCTTTCGATGGATTGGATTGTTTTTTTTAAATATATTTTATTCCAAACATGACATCAACAAAACACACAAAACATGATTAACAGTTTGTGCAGTCTTTTACAGGTTTCTTGAAGAATTTTGAAGAAGAAGAAGGAATTTGATTTAAGGGCTGTGTTTAACTATTTATGTGCTAAAGAACAAAGAACAATACATGGCAGGAATAGGCCCTTCGGCCCTCCAAGCCTGTACTGGTCATGATACCACCCTTGGTCAAAACCCTCAGCACTTCCTGTTGCCGTATCTCTCTACACCCATCCTAGCCATGTATTTGTCGAGATGCATTTTGAACTCTGTTAATCTACTTCCACAACCTCCCCTGGCAACGCATTCCAGGCACTCCCACCCTCACTGATGGCAAAGAAACAAGCTTGACAGGCGTTGAGGTTTAAAACAAAATGGGATTAATTTTAATTGAGTTAAAAAGCCGCCCAGGTATAGATAGCAAAATATTTTAAAACATAAACCCCTTGCTTCAAAACGTTTGCAACTCACATTCACACACACACACACACACACAAGCATGCAACATTTACAAGTTACATTGTAAGTAGTTTCTTTCTCAACTAAATTAACGCTTGATACTGAAAGATTTTTAAAAATTGGAGAGTTCCCTGTTTGGGTCCTTGGCTGCTCACTGTGGCTGCATTAGAAAAATAGTCCCAAATTCTTTTAGATTGCAGGAGATAACTTTTTAATCCATAATCTATCTTTTCCTGAAGTTGATGAGTTTTGTATCCAAGGTTCCTTTCAATGGAAATTCATTATCACTGTGTTGGATTGTTTTTTTTAATATATTTTATTCCAAACATAACATCAACAAAACACACAAAACATGATTAACAGTTTGTGCAGTTTTTTATCCCTTTTAAATCCCCCTCCTGTTCCCCCTCCACCTCCGCGATGAACAGCTCCTCCGATACAGTCATGAACGGCATCCCTCTGTATTGGATTTTTAAACCGTAAATGGGAGAGGAGAGAAGGAAGCTCCTTCCTGCTTCAATCGCAGCTTTGCCAGATTATTTACTGCTTCAGTCTGTAGCAGCTTGTATTAAAGAGATTTTAAAATCTGACATCACGTCAGTCACATGACCTTTGTCCCCATAATGATTTCAGAAGGTGTTTGTTTATCTGATGTCTGAACCAATGGTTGTTTTTGTTTTATGGCTGGGGTGAGTAGATTCTGTAATGCCCACACCATTGATTGTCGCATTACTGCCCTGATCGAGTCATTATCCATCTTGATGAGATAGGAAGACATATTAGAACATAGAACAGTACAGCACAGAACAGGTCCTTCGGCCCTCGATGTTGTGCCGAGCAATGATCACCCTACTCAAACCCACGTATCCACCCTATACCCGTAACCCAACAACCCCCCCCTTAACCTTACTTTTTAGGACACTACGGGCAATTTAGCATGGCCAATCCACCTAACCCGTACATCTTTGGAGTGGGAGGAAACCGGAGCACCCGGAGGAAACCCACGCTATAGTTATATTGTCATATAACTATTGTTCTAGTAGATTTTCTGTTTCCGCTGGAGAGGTAGTCTTATAGAAATGCAAATGTTATGTCCAGTACATTTCAGTAAATCCCTTTAAATTGGTTCTTGATATCCTCAGTGTGAAATTCCAAAGAATAATGTTGTGACGTATAATATTGATCCTTGGACAGACCCCCAAGTTGTTGAGACCAAAAACATTTTGTTGAAAGTAGACAAAGTTTCAGTTTCAAGACACTTGCTCAGTGAAGAAAGCTGTTGACACCCCATCCATCACCTTCAACATCCACTCCCTCCACCACCATTACACAGTGGCAGCAATGTCTGCCATCTACAAGATGCACTGCAGCAACTCATCAAGGCTCCTTCAACAGCACCTTCCAAACTCGGGGCCTCTACTGACAAGGGAACGCCACCACAACCTGCAGGTTCACCTCCAAGCTACATACTATTCTGACTTGGAACTACATAGCTATCGCTGTTCCTTCTCTGTAGCTGGGTCAAAATTCTGCAACTTCCCTAACAGCACTGTGGGTTTACCTACATCACATGGACTGCAGCAGTTCAAGAAAGCAGCTCACCATCACATCCACATTCCGTGAAAGAATTTTAAAATTCCACAGGTTTTGAACAAACAAAAATAAACTTTACAATGCAATGTCAGAAAAGCAAGTCTTGGGTGGCACGGTGGCGCAGTGGTTAGCACTGCTGCCTCACGGTGCTGAGGACCCGGGTTCGATCCCGGTCCCGGGTCACTGTCCGTGTGGAGTTTGCACATTCTTCCCGTGACTGCGTGGATCTCACCCCCACAACTCAAAGATGTGCAGGGCATGTGGATTGGCCACGCTAAATTGCCCATTAATTGGAAAAAAAATGTTTTAAATGAAACAGATGTCTGGAAAATTGGAATCAGTATATGGAGCACATGATGTACATTTTCCAGGCGAATGGGATTTTGGCGGAAGACCAATAAAGTTCTCCTGATCACCTGTGGGGCCCAGACATTTGGGATCATAAAAAGTTTGACTTACCCGGCTGCACCGGACACCAGGGGTGCGATTCTCCGACTCCCACGCCGGGTGGGAGAATCGCGGGAGTGCTGGGCGATTCCCGCCACGCCGCCCTGGCACCCGCACGCGATTCTCCCACCCCCCAAAACGGCGTGCTGCGTTTGACGACAGGCCGCTTGGAGAATCGCCGCTCGCCGTTTCTAACAGGCAAGCGGCGATTCTCCGGCCCGGATGGGCCGAGCGGCCTGCCCAATCCGGCCGGTTCACGCCGGCGCCAAGCACAACTGGTCGCTGCCGGCGTGAACAGCGTGCGAACGCTGCGTGTGCGACCTGTGGGGGAGGGGCAGGGAGGACCGAGCACCAGGGGGGTGCTCAGTAGGGGTCTGGCCCACGATCGGTGCCCATTGATCGGCGGGCCGGCATCTCTAAAAGACGCACTCTTTTTCCTCCGCCGCCCAGCAAGATCAATCCTCCATGTCTTGTGGGACGCCCGTGGGGAGGACGGCAACCGCGCATGCGCGGGTGACATCATTTAAGCGCCACCGGCCGCGTCATTTACGTGGCGCCGCTTTGGCGCGACGCCAAGGCCCAGCACGCGAAATTGATGCGCACCGCTCCTAGCCCCCTGGGGGTGGAAGAATAACTTTGTCTCCCGTTGGGAGAATTTTGCCCCAGGTCTTTTGATGAGCTGGTCGCTTTGGTTTCAGAACACTATGACCCCAAGCCTTCTGTAATATGCAATGGTATTGTTTTAATATGGCGGTGTGCTCTCCTGGTGAATCTGTCAGGGATTTCTTGGCTGAACACTGATTTCGAGCCATCCCTGCCAAAGATGTTGAGGGACTGGTTCACGTGTAGTATTAATAATGTGGCCACATAGAGGAAGCTGTTGGCAGAAACCACTCTCACATGAACAGGTGAAGAAAGGTGTGCAGGAGCTGCAGGGTTCCAAGGACTATGGCTTCCATA
This sequence comes from Scyliorhinus canicula, assembly GCF_902713615.1. Lineage (NCBI taxonomy): Eukaryota > Metazoa > Chordata > Chondrichthyes > Carcharhiniformes > Scyliorhinidae > Scyliorhinus > Scyliorhinus canicula. The sequence continues at coordinate 24,041,904 of NC_052149.1, forward strand.
ATGGGCCCTGCCTGCGGAATGGGCCCTGCCTGCGGAATGGGCCCTGCCTGCGGAATGGGCCGTGCCTGCGGAATGGGCCCTGCCTGCGGAATGGGCCCTGCCTGCGGAATGGGCCGTGCCTGCGGAATGGGCCTGCCTGCGGAATGGGCTGTGCCTGTGGAATGGGCCGTGCCTGCGGAATGGGCCCTGCCTGCGGAATGGGCCCTGCCTGCGGAATGGGCCGTGCCTGCGGAATGGGCCGTGCCTGCGGAATGGGCCGTGCCTGCGGAATGGGCCCTGCCTGTGGAATGGGCCCTGCCTGCGGAATGGGCCCTGCCTGCGGAATGGGCCCTGCCTGCGGTGCCGGTGATGCAGCCCAATAAAACTGTCCAACTCCGTGGTGATTTCTAGCTCACTGTGAACACTGCTTTTGGTCTGGACTGGTATTCGATGCTCCAGGTCGAGGATTTGTATGCCAAATTGGCTGGGGGATGCTCCTCATGAAGCTCGCCAATGAGCCATGCTTATTTGGGACAGCACGGTGGCACAGTGGGTAGCACTGTTGTTTCACAGCTCCAGGGTCCCAGGTTCGATCCCCGGCTTGGGTCACTGTGTGGAGTCTGCACGTTCTCCGTGTCTGCGTGGGTTTCCTCCGGGCGCTCCGATTTCCTCCCACAAGTCACGAAAGGCGTGTTGTTAGGTGATTTGGACATTCTGAATTCTCCCTCCGTGTACCCGAACAGGCGCTGGAATGTATCGACTCGGGGCTTTTCACAGTAACTTCATTGCAGTGTTAATGTAAGCCTACTTGTGACAATAAATATTATTATTATAATTTGGGCCACTCACCCTTTCGAAGTCCCTCTGTGTCACGGGACAGTGCTGGACCGGCCAGACGTCCTCCGAAAGATCAGCTCCCGAGGCAATTCCGTAGTAGAGTTCGGATCTCGGGCGCTGCCACTACCTGGTGGGATACTTCACCTGAGCATAAAGGAGAGGGCCGGCCGCATTGTCGACTGTGTGGTCGGAAGACTCTCAAGTGTACGGATCGCCCAGATTGGCACAGGAAATACTGTCTGCGACAACCACCAAGGTCGGCGCCTGTGACTTTGTACAGGGATCATGCCACTGGCCTTGCATGGCACCAAAGTGAGGTTGGCAACCTACATGAGCGAGCCTTTGAAAATCCCGAGGACCACTGTGAAGCTGGTGAGGTATGGGCAGCAGTCAGTCCACCTTTCTTTGGTTGCGGTGCAGGGACTGGGTCCCAACTTGTTGGGGCGAGACTGTTACAGGAAGTTCATTGCCGACTGGAACTCTGCCAGCTATGCTCCATGTGCTGTTGAGGAAGGACCAGGAGTGGTGCTGGGGCGCTTCGCAAGACAAGGTGTTTATTGCTGTTCAGAAGCGTCTGTCTTCAAAACAGCTTCTTATGCATTATGATCCAGCAAGGCCTCTAATTTTAAATGTGATTCATTCCCCCCACCCCCCGCAAAATGGCATGGGGCAGTGCTGGCTCTTGGCTGGGACAATGCTCCATTCCGTTCGCTTCCAGGACCCTGGCAGACACGCAGTGTCGTTACGCGCAGACAGAGAAGGAAGGCTTGGTTGTGTTTTACAGAATAAAGAAGTTCCACCAATACGTTTTGGCTGATAATTTTTTATTATAACAAACCACAAGCCACTGCTTGACCTCTTCGGGAAGGAATGAGGCATCCCATCAATAGCATCATCTAGGATCCAGTGTTGGACTCTACTGCTTGCTGTATCCGAATATTCTTTTCAGCACCGGCCTTTTGCAAAGATTGCCCATGCGGATGCCCTCAACTATCTGTCGTTACCTGTGAGAGCCCTGACCCCACCAGTGGCGGATGAGGTGGTGGCGACACTCAACTGTATGGACACCTTGCCGGTGACGGCTGCTCGGGTGCGTGCGTGATCACAGTGGGACACAGATTTGGTGAAACTACGCCTCATACTGTTGAACAGGGGGGTAAAGGAGACTCTTCTGGTGACCCTGCGGTATTTCATCTAGAAATTCTCTGAACTCAGCTTAGAGGGTGGCGTTATATTGTGGAGAGCTCATGTGGTCATCCCCCTCACAGGGCCAGGAAGCCCTGCTACAGGACCTGCACAGTGGCCATCCGGGAGCGTCTAAAATGAAAATGTTGGCCAGCAGTTTTGTCTGATGGCACGGTATTGATGGGGACATCAAAACCATCATTGATCTCCACGTGAGATTCGTCGAATACAAGCTTCTCAGGTGGGGCGCGGAGACCAACCACCTGGGGCTCATTATGAGCTAACATAAAGCAGGCCCAAAACAGAGCCTGATATGATTAGTCCTCCCAGTTGAATTGCACTGGGGGCAATATGCTGCATTATGCTGACCTTTGTAAATAGTGTAAATAAAACTATGCTCGTTTACCGCCAGCCTCCTCTGAGTCATTCAAGATTTCATAACACAATTCACAGTGCAACATCCCAGAAGTTGGTCAATTTGCAAAACTAGAATCATATGACTTGTGACAGCCATCTTTAGTCAGTGTCTTGTCTTGAGAAAGTGTTTTTAAACGTTCAGTATATGTTTGGTCAGCCAGTGAAGTTAAAGATTAATATCACTCATGCACAAGTCCCATCATTGTGACAATGTGGAAGTTGGCAGATTGCAGCTGGCTTCCAAACATTCTGTCAATTTCTGTGCCTTAAATCCCTCCTCCCACTGCCAATTCCTTTACCTCCTGTAATGTCATGGAAGATCAATTGGTATTGGCAAGTAAATGTTGCAATATTTACATAATTCCCGTTCATTTCTTACTGATGCAAGTGAATCTTTAATGCGGAATTAACATTTACAAAAAATAGGTCATAAGTGTATAGAATGCCACAAAGAGTTTCATTAAGTTATGAAACTGCAGGCAGGAAGTGGTTTAGGAACAATCTTTTTGTTGCTAAAATAACCTTACAGCATGGGCTATACAGAAGTACAAAAGTCAATGATTAAGTCAGTATATTGAGGACATTCTGGAACAGTTCCTGCTGGGGGGGGCACGGTAGCACAGTGGTTAGCACAGTTGCTTCACAACTCCAAGGTCCCAGGTTTGATTCCCGGCTTGGGGCACTGTCTGTGCGGAGTCTGCACGTTCTCCCCGTGTGTGTGTGATTCCTCCGAGTGCTCCGGTTTCCTCCCACAGTCCAAAGATGTGCAGGTTAGGTGGATTGGCCATGTTAAATTGCCCTTTCTGTCCAAAAAAGGTTGGGTTGGGTTGGGTGGGGTTACTGGGTTACGGGGATAGGATGGAGGTGTGGCCTTAGGTAGGGTGCACTTTCCAAGGGCCGGTGCTGACTCGATGGGCTGAATGGCCTCCTTCTGCACTGATTGGAGGGAGGGTAGCTAATGTAACCCCACTATTTAAAGAGGGATGTAGAGAGAAAACAGAGAATTACAGACCAGTAAACCAGTCAGTAGTGGGGAACATTCTAGAATCCATTATCAAGTATTTTATAGCGGAGCATTTGGGAAAACAGTGACGGGATCGGACAGAGTCAGCATGGATTTATGAGAGGGAAATCATGCTTGACAAATCGACTGGAATTCTTCGAGGATGTAATTTAGAGTTGATGAAAGGGAGCCAGTGGATGTGGTTTATTTGGACTTTCAGGATGCTTTCAACAAAGTCCCATATAAGAGATTAGCGCTGTTGAATCTGCGGTAGTCAGAACGCATAGACTAAAGTAGAAATGACAGAACAAGGTTTATTTCGATACGATTACAACACTCCACTATTTTCCAAATAGTCTCCTTCCCTGACCTGCAGCTAGGCCGGGCTTTTTATACAAAAGAGGCTCTCCTTGTAAAGGGGAAGGCATGCTTGTCTTGAAGGGGAAGTTCATATTCTGGGGAGGTCATGGGGAATAGTATAGTCCTGATTCCGGGACCTCCATTGGGGTTATAACAATCTTGCAAAATTAAAGCACGTGGGATTAGGGGTGGTGTATTGAGATGATAGAAAACTGGTTGGCAGACAGGGAACAAAGAGTAGGAATAAACCAGTCTTTTTCCAAATGGGCAGGCAATGACTAGTGAGGTACAGCAGGGATCAGTGTTGGGACTCGGCTATTCACAATATATATTGATGATTTAGATGAGGAACCGAAATGTAAAACTTCCAGATTTGACACAAAGCTAGATGGGAGGGTGAGCTATGAGGAGGATGCAGCGATCCTTCAGTGGGATTTGGACAAGTTGTGTGAGTGAACAAATGAATGGCAGATGCAGTATAATTTGGATAAATGTGAGGTTATCCACTTTTGGAGTAAAAATGGGAAGGTAGATTACTATCTGAAACAATAAATTAGGAGCGGGGAGTGCGCAATGAGTCTTGGATATCTTCGTATACCAGTTGCTGAAGGTAAGCATGCAGGTGCAACAGGCGATAAATAAGGCAAATGGTATGTTGGTCTTCATAGCGAGACAATTTGAGTACAGGAGCAGGGATGCCTTGCAGCAATCATACAGGGCCTTGGTGAGGCCACAGCTGGAATATTATGTGCAGTTGAAGTCTCCTTGACAGAGAAGGTTGACCAAACTAATTCCTGGGACGGCAGGACTGACGTATGAGGAGAGATTGAGTTGGTTTGGATTGTATTCGCTGGAGTACCGAAGAATGAGGGAGGATCTTATAGAAACCTATAAAATTCTAACAGGACTAGATGCAGGAAGGATGTTCCCAATGGTGGGGGTGTCCAGAACCAGGGATCACAGTCTGAAGATACCGGATGGACCATTTAGGACAGAGATTAGGAGAAATTTCTTCACCCAGAGAGTGGTTGGCCTGTGGAACTTGCCACCACACAAAGCAGTTAAGGCTAAAACGCACACTGTTTTCAAGAAGCAGTTAAATACAGCACTTGAGGTGAAGGTATCAAAGGATATGGGGGAGGGGGAGGCGGGATGACCAGCCATGAGCATAATGACTGGTGAAACAGGCTCGAAGGGCCAAAATGCCTCCTCCTGCTCCCATTTTCTATGTTTCTATATATTAGAAATAGCATCTTGAAAAATTACATTTATCTTTATTTAAAACATTCAGAAACCAGAACAGTCAGGCAGATGGTAAAAGAAGTATGCTATTGTGCTTCACAGAATCCAATCATGGAATTTTCTTTTAGTTTTGCTTACTTAATGGAGTTTAGACTTAAGTTAACAATTTCCACTTGCCTCTAACTTGTCCAAGGTCAAGTATTGTGACAAGCGGTAGTCTATTGTCTATGTCTCTATGGCATGTACCAAGCACGGAAATATGGGGTCAAACGACAGGGGGAATGGGAATGCACAGCTGCTACTTCCTAAGCTGGCATGATTCCAAGGCAATGGTCTTGCTGAAAGAACTGGAACAGTTTCTTCTCTACATTGTTTTCACCCAAACCCTGTGGAATAAACAGGAATGTCACACAGCTCACGTACTATTCCAGTGACTCATCCTTTAAAGAAATACCTTCTAAAAACGAATACCACAAAAATATAAATATCCACTTTGTTTTACAATCACTTTGTCAAATCCAAAATTTGATGTTAACCGGATAGAATAAGGTATTTTAAAGACATGTTTGTTAATCAGATCTGCTTGTGCCCTCTAGTGACGCATACTCAAAGTTACACTGTTAATTACAAGTTTGTTTATGAACTAATTTGAAAATGTCAGTGCAATCATATCAGCAAAGTAAAACAAATGAATCTATTTTATTGGTAAAATATAATTGCTTACTTTGGTACGCATTACTCATGCAATTTAACAAATAAGCAAAGCAGCGATTCTTGTTACAAAATAGTCGTGCGGTAGTACAGAACTTGAATATCACTGAAAAATGAAACCTATTTCCGAAGCTTTTAGTCTTGTACTCACCAGGACAAATGTAAAAATGCCGAATTTCAAATGACCACAACAATTGATTCATTGATTATTTTATTGTCACATGTACCGAAGTATACCGTAGACGAAAAGAATAATCGACAAAGTACATCGACAAATAGTGATTGGTTGCAGTGCAGAACAAGGGCCAAACAAAGCAAACACATGAACAAGAGCAGCATAGGGCGTCGTGAATAGTGTTCTTACAGCAAACAGATCAGTCCAAGGGAGAGTCTTTGAGGCGTCTAGTAGCTGTGGGGAAGAAGCTGTTCCTATCTCTGGACGTGTGGGTCTTCAGACTTCTGTATCTTCTGCCTGATGGAAGGGTCTGGAAGAGGGAAAAGCCTGGGTGGGAGGGGTCTCTGACAATGCTGTCTGCCTTCCTGAGGCAGCGGGAGGTGTATACAGAATCAATACGGGGGTGGCAAGCTTGTGTGATGCATTGGGCTGTGTTCACCACACTCTGCAGTTTCTTGTGATCTTGGGCCGAGCAGTTGCCACATCAAGCTATGATGCAGCCGGATAGGATGCTCTCTATGGCACATCTGTAGAAGTTTGTGAGAGTCGATGTAGACATGCTGAATTTCTTTAGCTCCCATAGGAAGTAGAGACGTTGTTGAGCTTTCTTGACTGTTGCATCAACATGAGTGGACCAGGACAGACTGTTGGTGATGGTGACCCCCAGGAACTTAAAGCTATCGACCATCTCCACTTCTGAGCCTTTGGAGTAGACGGTGGGTGTGTGTCATGCTGCGCTTCCTGAAGTCGATAATCAGTTCCTTGGTCTTTCCGACATTTAGAGAGAGGTTGTTTTCGGTTCACATGCAACCAAGTGATCTATCTCCCTTGTGTAGTCTGATTCGTCGTTGTTTGAGATACGGCCCACCACAGTCGTATCATCCGCAAACTTACAGATCGAATTGCAGTTTAACCTTGGTACACAGTTGCGTGTGTGTATAGGGAGAACAGTAGAGGAGTGAGCACAATCCTTGCAGGGCCCTGGGGTTGAGGACTATTGTGGAGAAGGTGCTGTTACCTAACCTGACAGATTTGGTCTGTTGGTGGGGAAGTCAAGGATCCAGCTGCACAGGGAAGCGTCAAGTCTAAGATTGCAGAGTTTGGTTATTAGTTATTAATTGATACCACAAGAGAAAAGGATGCTGCTTGGTTAGCAAGTCAATTCTGGAGTGGCCACGGTGTTGCCCTGGGAAAAGCAAAGGGGATCTATAGGCTCCCCAAGCTCTTAAGTAATTCTTAAAAATGCAAGAATTCAACTATATTCTTGATAGCTTGATTTTTGTCTTTGTACCTCTGCCTCAGCTCACTTGGTAGCAGAGAACTTGAATATAGCTGGAAAAAAAGACTGGGGCTGAATTCTCCGCTGTCGGGACTCCGTTGCGCCGGCAGCTCACCTACGCCTGGGGATTTCCTGACAGCATGGGGCTGCCCACAATAGGAAACCCCATTGGCCAGCTGGCGGGACGGAGAATCCCCGCCCATGGTGTTGAAGCTTTTCAGCGGGAAAAACACAAGAATGACAAATTTCAAATAATCACAACAATTTGTACCACATGAGAAAAGGTGCTGATTGGATGGAAAGTTGACTCTGCTTGCCCACGATATTGTATAAAAATGTTGCAATGTACCACATCTGCCATTTCTTCTCTCTGTACCTTTGATGACTAAGATAAAATTAGGAGGCACTTCCGGTGGCGGCCATGAGCTTCAGGCAGGGGAAACAAAGGTCAAAAAAGGGAGGCGTCGGGGGATGCAGAGAAGCGGGTAAAGCCAAGGGGGAGGGGGACTAGGAGGGGGTAGCACAAAGGTTTGGGGGGGGGGGGGGGTACAGGGGGAGAAACAGAGGGGAGGGAGGAGGGTAGAACACTGGTTGCAACAGGTTACACATGCCGACGGCGAAAATGAAGATGTAGTCGGCGGCCATCTTGAATGACCCATGAGAAAGATCAGGCCCGGACGAACAGTGCCACGCCCATCCGGATTGTAACATGGAACGTAAGGGGCCTCAACAGGCCGGTGAAGAGATCCAGAGTCCTCGCCCATCTTAAGAGTCTGAGGGTAGATGTAGCCTTCCTACAGGAGACACACTTAAGAGAGAGGGACCGACTGTGGGTAAGGAAGGGCTGGGTGGGACAAGCGTTTCATTCATGTTTTGAAATCGGGGCAAGGGGGGTTGCCAGATTCATTAACAGGTCCATTTCATTTATGGTGGTGAGCACAATGACGGACCCGGAGGGGGGGGGTGCGATAGGTGATGGTCAGCGGGACCCTGGAAGGGGCCCCAGTAGTCTTGGGAAATAATAATAATCAATGATAAAAATCTTTATTAGTGTTACAAGTAGGCTTACATTAACACTGCAATGAAGTTACTGTGAAAATCCCCTAGCCACCATATTCCGGCGCTTGTTCGGTTACACAGAGGGAGAATTCAGAATGTTCAATTCACCTAACAAGCACGTCTTTCGGGACTTGTGGCAGGAAACCGGAGCACCCGGAGGAAACCCACACAGACGGGGGGGAACATGCAGGCACCGCACAGATAGTGACCCAAGGTGGGAATCGAACCTGGGCCCCTGGCGCTGTGAAGCAACAGTGCTAACCACAGTGCTATCATGCCAGGGTATATACACCCCAACCTCGGATGATGCAGAATTCGTCAAGAAAATGATCGCCGACATCCGGACCTGGACATCCACCGACTTATCATGGGGGGGGGGGGGGATTTCACTGCGTACAGGATCCGACATTGGACAGATCCAACCACAGGAGAGGAACTAGAATTGAAAGCCTTTACATAGTAGATGGGCGATGTAGACCCATGGAGGCTCAATCACCCAAGAGTTAAATAATTCTCTTTCTTCTGCCACATGCGTATACTCACGCATAGATTTCTTTGTCGTCAGGAAAGGGGTGCTTCCAGCGGTAATAAAGGTGGAATGCTCCACGATTGTAATCTCCGACCACGTACCACACGACATGGACGTGAGGTTGGTGAAGGGCCGGGCCCAATGGCCCCCCATGGAGGCTGGATTCAGCTCTCCTCGCCGATAAGGAATTCTGTACAATGTTATCCCAAGCCATCGATGGTTATGTAACCTCCAACCACAACAGTAAGGTCTCACCCTCCAAGTGCTGGGAGGCACTGAAGGTGGTGATCAGGAGTGAAATCATATCTTATCGGGTCCTTGGGGCAGGAAAGAAAGGGCAGTCAAGCAGTGGCTAATCGACTCCTTACTGGAGGTGGATTGGTGATACTCCACGGCCCCAACTGTGAAACTACTGGCGGAAAGGAAAAAGCTGTGGATGGAGTTTGATCGGATCTCCATGAGGAAGGCAGTCTGCCAGCTCTGCCAGGCACGAGGGGCCTTCTACGAACATGGAGACAAGACCAGCCGCATGCTGGCACATCAGTTGAGAAAACAGGCAGCGAAAGAGAGAGCGCAAGTTAGGGACTGAAATGGAATGATGGTAGCAGACCCAAACGAGGTTAACGAGGCCTTTGCAAACATCTACTGAGGCTATACACCTCCAAACTCCCAGAGGGGGACTCAGTGATGGAACAGTTCCTCAACAGCCTAGAGAAAGCGGTGGTGGGGGAGAACAGGAAACAAGGACTAGAACCACCACTAGAGTTGGGTGAAATCGTGGAAGGCATTAATTCCACGCAATCTGGAAAAGCACTGGCAACGGATGGGCTCCCATTAGACTTTTATAAAAGATTTGCAGCACGCTGGCTCCACACTTGCAGGAGATGTTCAATGACTCACTTGTCAAGGGGGCCCTGCTGCCCACGCTGGAACAGGCCTCGATCCCACTGATCCCCAAAAAGGACAAAGACCCAACAGAGTGTAGAGCATACAGACCTATCTCTCTCTTAAACACTGATGCAAAAGTTCTAGCGAAAGCACTGGCGAGGTTGAGTTGGAGAGTTGGCTGCCAGATGTAATTGCGGAAGATCAGACCAGGTTTGTCAAGGGCAGATGGGCTGGTTTAGCACAGTGAGCTAAATAGCTGGCTTGCAGTGCAGAACAATGCCAGCAGCGCGGGTTCAATTCCCATACCGGCCTCCCCGAACAGGCGCCGGAATGTGGTGACTAGGGGATTTTTACAGTAACTTTGTTGAAGCCTACTTGTGACAATAAGCGATTATTATTATAAATGGCGAACATCAGAAGCCTGCTGAATATGATACTAACCACATCTGGGAAGAGGACATCAGAGGTGATCGTCTCCCTGGATGCTGAGAAAGCTTTCAATCGTGTAGCATGGGGGTATGTCATGGAGGTACTTGAACAGTTTGGGTTTGGAGCAGGTTCCACCACGTGGGTGAAGCTCCTGTACAGCGCTCCTAGGGCGAGCGTACCAGCTCCAAATACTTTCGGCTGCCCAGGGGAACGAGGTAGGGATGCCCGTTATCCCCTCTCATGTTTACACTGGCAATCGAACTACCCCAGCATCGCCCTTAGATTGGCGGACTGGTGGAGGAGAATTTGGAGAGGGGGCAGAGAGCATAAGGGCCTTGCTCTATGCGGATGGCCTGCTCCTCTATGTGTCGAACCCCCTACCAGCATGGAAAAGATTTTTTTTTTTTTTTTTTTTTTTTATAAATTTAGATTAGCCAATTATTTTTTCCAATTAAGGGGCAATTTAGCGTGGCCAATCCACCTACTCTGCACATTTTTTTTTTAGGTTGTGGGGGCGAAACCCACGCAGACACGGGGAGAATGTGCAAACTCCACACGGACAGTGACCCAGAGCCGGGATCGAACCTGGGACCTCAGCGCCGTGAGGCGGTTGTGCTAACCACTAGGCCACCGTGCTGCCCTCAGCATGGAAAAGATAACGTGACTCTCTATCTGAAGAACCTCAGATACTTTCAACCAGTTCACTTACTCAAAGGTTTACCTAGATGTCTTTAATAACAAGGGGAACTAACCACAAACACAAGTTCAAATTCAACAAATTTATTTAACAAAATAAACTGTAAATTACTCACAAAATATACTAGGAGTACCCAGTGTACCCCTGTATACTACCTGCAAAGATGGCTTGGTAGGCTATGGATTCAATCACTATGTTCCTCTGGTCCATCTTCACAAAGGTGGTTCTCGCTGGCCGTCTCTTCCTTCCTTCCTTGTCAGGTCTGATCTGGTCAAGGTCACCTCCAACGTCGAGTCTTCGCTGCTGAGGGTCCCGAGTGCCTACTTTTATTCCCCTTTGGCTTCGGGCCCATTTCCAATTTCCTGTGGCCTTTTGCCAATGGGGTATTGAGAGGGGGTTTTAGTGTCCAAAGATCCTATTGATGCCCAATTGACAGGTCTCCTGTGTACGCCCTAGGTGTCTATCTCCAGTGGTGTTATTCGCACGTACACCTTTACCAAATAAGCTGACGGCGGGAACTCTAGGCGCCTGAGAGTTTGGCCTGACCTGGGTTTGCAACAATAGATCGGTGCATATCAATCGGATCGACTATGTCATGATGACCGATTGACAGGACATGTATTGGCAGCCTGCCTGACCTTAAGCATATTTGATCTTAACCAGTTTGAATTCCCACTGGGCTGTGTGCTGGAGTAACTGTGGCCTGTTTTAAAGTGCCCAATTCTTTACTTTAAAATGGGCAATTTTATTGGGGCCTGAAAGCTAGGCCCTGGTAGGTCACCACAGTGCCTTCTTAGGTTACAAACTCAACTTGAGAAAGAGCAAAATCTTCCAGGTGAACCCCCGAGAGGGAGGAGCGGAGCTGGAGGAACTACCGTTTAAAGTGGCCCAAACCAAGTTCAGGTACCTGGGAATCCAAGTAGTCCACACCTGGAAGATGCTCCACAAATGGAACCTCTCCAGCCTGGTGGAGGAAGTGAAGAGGGGCCTGCAAATATGGGACTCACTCCCTCTCTTGCTGGCAGGCAGGGTACAGATGGTCAAAATGAACGTGCTGTCGAGGTTCCTCTGTCTATTCAGATCACTCCCGATCTTCCGATCTACGGACGACTCGTAGAAAATGTCAGGACCCCATTGGACGAGACCAGACGGAAGTTGGAGGAGGAGCTTGGCACGAAGATAGGGGAAGGACTCTGGATCGAGACGCTGCACAGGATCAACTCCACCTCCTTTTGCGCCTGGCTAAGCCTGATGCAGCTCAAGGTGGTGCACAGAGCGCACCTTACGAAGACACGCAAGAGTGGGATCTTCCCGCAGGTGGAGGATAGGTGTGGGCTGTGTCAGGGGGGCCCAGGCAACCAGGCAAGTGGAGAGTATTCCATTACACTCCTAACTTGTGCCTTGTAGATGGTGGACAGGTCTTGGGGGGGTCAGGAAATTAGTTACTCGTTGTAGGATTCCTAGCCTTTGACCTATCTTGGCAGCCACAGTATTAATGTGGGTAGTCCAGTTCAGTTTCTGATCAATGGTAACCTCCAGGATGTCGATTGTGGACAATTCTGTGATGGTAATGTCATTGAATGACCTCATGACGGAAGGGAGGTCATAGATGATACGGCTAAAGATGGTTGGGCCTAGGACACTACCCTGAGGAACTCCTGCAGTGATGTCCTGGAGCTGTGATGATTGATCTACAACCACCACAGCTGTCTTCCTTTGTGCCAGGTATGACTCCAACCAGCGGAGAGTTTTCCCCCGATTCCCATTGACTCCAGTTTAGCTAGGGCCCCTTGATGCCATATTCGGTCAAATGCTGCCTTGATGTCAAGGGCAGTCACTCTCACCTCATCTCTAGCATTTAGCTCTTTTGTCCATGTTTGAACCAAGGCTATAATGAGGTCAAGAGCTGAGTGACCCTGGGAGAACCCAAACTGAGCATCCGTGAGCAGGTTATTGTTGCGTAAGTGCCGCTTGATAGCACTGTTGATGACTCCTTCCGTCACTTTGTTGATGATAGAGAGTAGACTGATAGGGCGGTAATTGGCTGGGTTGGAGTTTTCCTGTTTCTTGTGTACAGTACACACCTGGGCAATTTTCCACATTGCTGGGTAGATGGCAGTGTTGTAGCTGTACTGGAACAGCTTGGATGGGGTGGGGCAAGTTTTGGAGCACAAGTCTTCAGGACTATTGCTGGAATATTGTCAGGGCCCATATATTTTACAGTATCCAGTGCCTTCAGCTGTTTCTTGATATCACTTGGAGTGAATCGTATTGGCTGAAAAATGATATCTATGATGCTGGGGCCCTCCGAACAAGACCGAGGTGGATCATCCACTTGGCACTTCTGGCTGAAGATTGTTGCGAATGCTTCAGCCTTATCTTTTGCGCAGATGTGCTGGGCTCCTCCATCGTTGAGGATGGGGGTATTTCTGGAACCTCCTCCTCCACCACTGAGTTGCTTAATTGTCCACCACCATTCACGGCTGAATATGGCAGGACTGCTGAGCTTGGATCTGATGTGTTCATTGTGGAATCACTTAGCTCTGTCTATTACTTGCTGCTTATGCTGTTTGGCGCACAAGTAATCCTGTGTTGTAGCTTCACCAGGTCAATACCTCATTTGTAGTTATGCCTGGGGTTGCTCCTGGCATGATCTCCTGCCGTCTTCAGGACAAGCCACTGGGGGAAGAGGTGCTGATTGTATCAAGGGATAGTCCAATGCACAGTAAGTGGCTGGCTTCATCCTTCCCTTTTAACCATAGACACCCACCCCATTATCTTTTGATTTTCAGACTCCAACTGAATATCAATCAGTTCAATAACATAAAAGAAAAATACTGTGTATAGAACAAAGAACAATACAGCACAGGAACAGACCCTTCGGCCCTCCAAGCCTGCACAGACCATGGTACCTGCCTAAACTAAAACCGTATGCACTTACAGAGTCCGTATCTTTCCATTCCTACACTATTCATATATTTGTCTAGATGCCCCTTAAATGCCACTATTGTTCCTGCTCCCACCACCTCCAGCAGCGCGTTGCATATATTTAGAACATAGAACATACAGTGCAGAAGGAGGCCATTCGGCCTATCGAGTCTGCACTAATGCACTTAAGCCCTCACTTCCACCCTATCCCGTAATCCACTAACCCCTCCTAAAGCTTTCGGGACACTGACAACAATTTAGCATGGCCAATCCACCTAACTGCACGTCTTTGGACTGTGGGAGGAAGCCCACGCAGACACGGGGAGAATGTGCAGACTCCGCACCGACAGTGACCCAGCGGGGAATCGAACCTGGGACCCTTGTGCTGTGAAGCCACAGTGCTAGCCACTGTGCTACCGTCCTGCCACACTGTGTAAAAAACGTGCTTTGCACATCTGTTCTAAACTATTCCCCACACACTTTAAACCTATGTCCTCCAGTACTTGACTCTCCTACCCGAGGAAAGAGCATCTGACTATCCAATCTATCCATGCCACTCATAATCTTGTAGACCTCTATCAGGTCGCCTCTCAACCTCTGTCATTCCAGTGAGAACAGATCGAGTCTATCTAACCTCTCCTCATAGCTAATGCCCTTCATACTAGGCAACATCCTAGTAAATTACTTCTGTACCCTCTCCAAAGCATCCACATTCTTCTGGTAGTGTGGCGACCGGAATTGTACACAATATTCCAAATGAGGCCGAACTAAAATCCTGTACAGCTGCAACATGACTTGCCAATTTTTATATTCAATGCCCCGACAGATGAAGGCCAGCATGTGTACTGGAGATCTGAAAGAAAAGCAAAATACTAGAATTAAAAATTTATTTACGGGATGTGGGCATCGTTGGCTACGTCAGCATTTATTGGCTATCCCTAATTTCCCTTGAGGGGGTGGTGGTGAGCTGTACTCTGAAACCACTGCAGTCCTGGCTGTAGTGCAGGTACACCCCCAGTGCGGTTAGAGAGAGTTCCAGCATTTTGACCCAGCGACAGTGAAGAAACAGCGATATATTTCCATGTCAGAATGGCGAGTGACTTCAAGGGGAATTTCCAGACAGTGGTGTTCACATTTGTCTGCTGCCCTTGTCCTCCTAGATGGTAGCAGTCGTGGGTTTCATAGAATTGTAGAATTTACAGTGCAGAAGAAGGCCATTTGGCCCATCGAGTCTGCACTGGCCCTTGGAAAGAGCACCCTACCCAAGCCCATACCTCCACCCTATCACCACACCTCCACCCAATCTCCGTAACTTCACCTGACATTTTTTGGACACATAGGGCAATTTTGCATGGCCAATCCAACTCACCTGCAACAACTTTGGACTGTGGGAGGAAACTGGAGCACCCGGAGGAAACTCACGCAGACACAGGGAGGACGTGCAAACTCCGTACAGACAGTGACCCAAGCCGGGAATTGCACCTGGGACCCTGGAGCTGTGAATCAACTGTGTTAACTACTGTGCTACCTTTTGGAAGGTGTTGCCTCAGGAGTCTTGGTGAGTCCCAGCAGTGCATCTTGTCGATGGTACACAGAACAGGTCTGGCAGATCTGTGTAGGGAGAAACTGAGTTAGCGTTTTGACTCTTCTTGTAGTAAGTGAAATTATGGATGTCCCTGATACAATTTTTTCAATCTTTAGAACTATGAAATCCTCCTGCATTTCCACAGCATGTTTAACATAGAAAAACTCTCATTCAAGGCACCACAGGAGCAAATCGAAATATTGGACACAGCTAGAGAAAGAGATAAATGAAGGGTGATCAATAGCTTGACTAGAAGTTGGTTTTAAGGGTCCTGAAGGAGAAGAGAGAAGTATTAGGGTGGAAAGTGTTGTGTTACCTGCGTGGTCGATAACATGTGTTACTCAATCCTTGGCTGATGGTGAGGTCCTCTGAATCTTGTTGAAGAAGACTCGAACTCATCCAGTAACAACAAAGATTTATTGAGTAACTATAACAATAAGTGTATGAGTTCTTTACCTTCACTTGGAAACTAGGGATAAGGTTAACAAGATTTAACAACAATAACTAAACGTAACTCCACTAACTATCTAAACTATTCTGACAGTACACCCAAGAGAGAGAGAGAGAGACCCATTGTGGTTGCTTTTTATACCCCTGTTTGTCCGGCCCTCTGGTGATCATGTGGTGCTGCTATTTACCCATTAACCCCTTGTGTACATGCACCTACAGAGATCACTACAGAGAGGGAATATGGGAATGGACCACTGCTGTTCAAGAAGGCCATTCACAGTCAAGGCATTACGAATAGGCAATAAATACTGACCTAGCCATAAATGCCCACACCCCATGCATGAACTTTGAAAAATTCTAAAGCATGAACTTTGGACACTGAAGGTGTAGCGACTGATACAATACAGGAGGGAGATAGAGAACCTAGTGGAGACATGTAACGTCAACAATCTCTCCCTCAATGTCAGCAAAAGGAAAGAGCTGGTCATTGACTTCAGGAAGCAAAGTATTGTACACACCCCTGTCAACATCAACGGGGCCGAGGTGGAGATGGTTGACAGCTTCAAATTCTAGGTGTGCACATCACCAAATATTTGTCCTGCTCCACCCACGTCGACGCTACGACCAAGAAAGCACAACAGCGCCTTTACTTCCTCAGGAAACTAAGGAAATTCAGCATGTCCACATTGACTCTTACCAGCCTTTACATGTGCACCATAGAAAGCATCCTATCGGGCTGCATCACAGCCTGGTATGGCAACTGCTCGGCCCAAGCCCATAAGAAACTACAGAGTCGTGAACATCGCCCAGTCCATCACACAAATCCACCTCCCATCCATTGACCCTGTCTACACCTCCCGCTGCCTGGGGAAAGCGGGCAGCAAATTCAAAGACCACTCCCACCCGCCTTACTCACACTTCCAACTTCTTCCATCAGGCAGGAGGTACAAAAGTCTGAGAAACCGCACAAACAGATTCAAAAACAGCTTCTTCCCCACTGTTACCAGACTCCTAAACGACCCTCTTATGGACTGATCTGACCTCTTCACACATCTTCTCTACTGAGTAGTACTACACTCCTGTATGCTTCACCCAATGCCTGTGTTTATGTATTTACATTGTATATTTTATCTTTGCCCTGTTATGTATTTTCTTTTCATGTACGGAATGACCTCTCTGAGCTGCATGCAAAGCAATACTCTTCACTGTACCTCAGTACACGTGACAATAAACAAATCCAATCCAATAATAGTGGAGCCTAAGGAAGGGGGCATGTGGAAAGAAACTAGGATCGACGTAACAGAGTGTTTGGGGGTTGCAGTGCTGGAGGAGGTTACAGAGAAAGGGTGGAGCAAGGGCATAAGGGGATGAGGGTCTTACATTTCAGGGGAAGGAGGATTCAAAGTCAATTTTGCTGATCAAAGACTGTAATAGACAAGGTTAGGGCGTGTGCAACAGAGCTTTAGATGATGGGCACTTACCCAGAAGAGTTTTCATGTACGGAATGATCTCTCTGAGCTGCATGCAAAGCAATACTCTTCACTGTACCTCAGTACACGTGACAATAAACAAATCCAATCCAATAATAGTGGAGCCTAAGGAAGGGGGCATGTGGAAAGAAACTAGGATCGAAGGAGTGTTTGGGGGTTGCAGTGCTGGAGGAGGTTACAGAGAAAGGGTGGAGCAAGGGCATAAGAGGATGAGAGTCTTACATTTCAGGGGAAGCAGGATTCAAAGTCAATTTTGCTGATCAAAGACTGTAATAGACAAGGTTAGGGTGTGTGCAACAGAGCTTTAGATGATGGGCACTTACCCAGAAGAGTTTTGGTATAGTTATGTCTGGAGGTGAAAAAAGGCTGAGATAGTAACAAAAGGGCAGCAGCACACAGTGCGTTTGTTGATTCTGATGAAAGGTCACAGATCCGAATCTTTAATTCTGTTTCTCTCTCCACAGAGGCCGCTGGACTTGGTAACTGTTTCCAGCGTTTTCTGTCTTTACTTCAGATCTACAGCATCTGCAGTTCTTTATCTTTGTTGAAAAGATGTTTGCCACTTCCCTTATGGTTTCAAGATAACCAACAAAAAAATTGCAACCGTTGTATTGCGTGGTATGTTGGGCAAAACCCTGACTGAAGTGAGATTTTAAAAAACTTTTAGCTGCATTCTGGCTGCAGCAGGTGGTGGAAGTGATTGTGAAAGAGTTTATGAGATGAAGGGGGAGTGGGAATGGTGCAATAGATGAGAGTATGCTGCAAAGTTCTTTAATGCAGAACTGGAGGCCTTGATGCAGGAGATGGACAGCAGGAGAGAGGGAGATATTTTTCCCTTTGGGTTGGTTTGATGTACAAGCTGCAGAAGGTGCTGTTATGCACCACTTGTTTCCCCTTTTTTCCTTTACCACAACTCTACTGTTTTACCTTTATCTTTCAAATACCAAACAGCTGTCACCTCGTCAATAGCTGGTGTGGAAGCCTGAAGTCCAAGAGGAACTAGATACTGCTGAAGAAGAACGGTGGCACAGTGGTTAGCACTGCTGCCTCACAGCGCCAGGGACCCAGGTTCAATTCCAACCTAAGGCGTCATGTCTGTGGAGTTTGCACTTTCTTCCCATGTCTGCGTGGGTTCCCTACGGATGCTCAGGATTCCTCCCACAGTCCAAATATGTGCAGGTTAGGTGGATTGGATATGCTAAATTGTCCCCAGGTGGGGTTACAAGGATAGGGTGGGGGATTGGTCTTAGGTTAGCGTGCTCTTTCAGAGAGTTAGTGCAGACTCTATGGGCTGAATGGCCTCCTTCTGCACTGTAGGGATTCTATGAAATAGTGTAACTCAATCTCACCCAGAACCACCAGCTCAGGTGCTAAATTAGCATGTATTTTAGAGGGCAGGATAGAGGCAGTATCTGCATGTGGTAAGTTATCAGGCATGAGTCACCTATAACTACGGCCTTGGGAAAGGGTGCCAGCACACGGAGAGCTAGGTCTCACTCGAGTTCTGCTGCAGAGGACAGGGTGGCAACCACAAGAAGGCTGATGGAAGTGCACACAGAAATTATTGCTGAAAAGCCTGCCAGAAAGGCTGTTTTGTGTGGAACTTTCCAGATGGAAGTGGTGGCCAATTTGATGAGAACACTTGCCGATCCAACCATATTGCAGGGTCTGATGGCCAATGTCTGAGCTCCTATGGCTGCAATGCAGAAGCCATCAAATGTCCGAGTGCTGCAGGGAAAGCTCAGATTGCTGCCTATGTGGTTGCACATGGCAGTGCTCAAAGGAGCTTTCCCCAACTCTCCAGCCATCAATCCAACAGATTAGCGAGGTGCCTCTCATGGAGAGTTGTAGTGGTTCCATGGAGCATGGATGTACTCTTCATCGACAGGATGACAGCATGTGTCCTCCCATCATTATCACTTTGCCAGTGCCGGTGCTGTTCCCTGTTAGCTAGGCAGCCCAGACTGATGTTGCAATCCAAAGTCTGGCACCCTCCAGGCACTGCATGGCCATCGACAGTTTCCCCCACTGAAAGAAAGCACTCTTCCACCAGCCATGTGCACTATGTAGGAGCACTGAGCCAGAGAACGGCACCTACAGGAAAGACACAAATGCGTAAGGGTGGTTAACTGTTTTTCTGTAATATTACATGGTGTTGGCTGAAGTTGGTTTGGATGTTTTTTTTGGTGACTTTCATTTCGGCCTTCTGGCCAAGAGGACATGTGATAGGTTGTGAAAGACGGATGGTAAGCTATGCATTATACTTTTAGGGGTTCTGTTTATCTTTACAATAGAAACAAGATGAAAAGGTTGCCACACCGTAGGTTACTTAACCAGCTAGTCAAACCTTATTAGAGAGGTGTTGCTTGTTTACAGTCCTAGGTGAAAGATAGGGAAAATCTCCCAAATGTCTGATAATGTCGCCACGTAATCATGTGACACACTACACAGCGATGCATTGGTTTGAAAATGAATGAAAATGAAAATTGCTTATTGTCACGAGTAGGCTTCAATGAAGTTACTGTGAAAAGCCCCTAGTCGCCACATTCCGGCGCCTGTCCGGGGAGGCCGGTACGGGAAATGCAAGGCAGCTTGGAGTGAGATAAGGAGATACTTCTTTTTTCGGTGTAACAAGCATGAGCGGGAACAACCACCTGTAATAATGTGCAAGCTCAGGTGCCTCACCCACTCAGCACGGTGGCGCAGTGGGTTAGCCCTGCAGCCTCAAGGCGCCGAGGTCCCAGGTTCGATCCTGGAGTCCGGGTGGAGTTTGCACATTCTCCCCGTGTTTGCGTGGGTTTTGTAGGGGCTGTTTAGCACAGGGCTAAATTGCTGGCTTTGAAAGCAGACCAAGGCAGGCCAGCAGCACGGTTCAATTCCTGTACCAGCCTCCCCGAACAGGCGCCGGAATGTGGCGACTAGGGGCTTTTCACAGTAACTTCATTTGAAGCCTACTCGTGACAATAAGCGATTTTCATTTTATTTAATTTCAGTTGAGGAAAGAGCTCTTGAGCTGGCAGGGGAGGAGCAAAACCGTGCCTGTGCGAGGCGAACTGGGGACTACAGACAAAAGCGAGACCCCTCAGGACACACAGTCATTCCTCAATCTTCACACGAGTAAACATTGTTGCACCATTTATCCCTCATGATGTACTAATGCCATCTCCCTTCCCTTGCAGGGCAATCAGTCGTGCCGCCGAAATCATCCTCGTGTCCTTTGGAGACTACAGACACCAGCAACTCCGAGAGGGACTCCTCAGATCTCACCATTGACGAGGCATCTTATCTGTCACCCACACCCTCCCCCAGCGCAGAAGCTCACACCTTGGTGGGATTACCTGGTAGGCAGGCTTCTGGATCACTCACTGGTGAGCACCTCACAGTTGATTATCCACAGTAGGCAGAGGCAGGAATGTCCCAGGGATCCGGCACTCGGTGGGATGCCTGAGCTCAGGACTCTGCTGAGTTCCAGGCTAGTGTCATTCCCTGGATCCGGTTGTCTCAGAGCTGCTGGAGCGACAAAGGCAGAGGAAGCATCAGGAAGGAATGACAGCATCCTACCTTATACATCCAAGGAGATGGTGCCATCGCTGCAACACAACGAGGCCAACCCTGTGTGGGTGCCGTCCGCAGTGGAGGCCTTGGTGCAGGACGTGCACTCCATGGAGGGGATGTCCACTCCATGGCTCAGATCATGACCTCCATGGCTGTGGGCATGAACTCCATGGTGCAGGGTTTTAATTACATGGTGCAGGCACTGGTAGGAATCTGCCAGTGCCTGTGCCAGAGGAGGTCAGGCTTCTGGATCTCACTGTAGTTCCTCTATCCCCCTGGGCACCCAAAGGTATGAGGATCGACAGGCATGCAGCTGGGACTCTCGACCCAGAGAATCCTGGGGCTGTTAAACCCACATGACATTCCCTTCCGTCTCAGGGAGAACCCCCAAACTAACACTGAGGAGGGTAGTACTGCAACACCCAAGCAGCCTGAAAATAGGTTTGGACCCTCAAGTTCCAGAGCCCCCCAGGGCGTGGAAGGCAGGAAGCCACCTCAACCACAGCTGTGGCACCTGGAGATACATAAGAACATAAGAACTAGGAGCAAGAATAGGCCATCTGGCCCCTCGAGCCTGCTCCGCCATTCAATGAGATCATGGCTGATCT
Organism: Scyliorhinus canicula; assembly: GCF_902713615.1. Classification (NCBI taxonomy): domain Eukaryota; kingdom Metazoa; phylum Chordata; class Chondrichthyes; order Carcharhiniformes; family Scyliorhinidae; genus Scyliorhinus; species Scyliorhinus canicula. Next base: position 24,063,310 of record NC_052149.1, read on the forward strand.
TTTGTGGATTCAGCTCCACTTTCCGGCCCGAACACCATAACCCTTAATCTCTTTATTCTTAAAAAAACTAGCTAGCTTTATCTTAAAAACATTTAATGAAGGAGCCTCAACTGCTTCACTGGGCAAGGAATTCCATAGATTCACAACCCTTTGGGTGAAGAAGTTCCTCCTAAGCTCAGTCCTAAATCTACTTCCCCTTATTTTGAGGCTATGCCCCCTAGTTCTGCTATCACCCGCCAGTGGAAACAACCTGCCCGCCTCTATCCTATCTATTCCCTTCATAATTTTATATGTTTCTATAAGATCCCCCCTCATCCTTCTAAATTCCAACGAGTACAGTCCCAGTCTACTCAACCTCTCCTCGTAATCCAACCCCTTTAGCTCTGGGATTAAACTAATGAATCTCCTCTGCACACCCTCCAGCACAGTATGTCCTTTCTCAGGTAAGGAGACCAAAACTGAACACAATACCCCAGGTGTGGCCTCACTAAAACCTTACACAATTGCAGCATAACCTCCCTAGTCTTAAACTCCAGCCCTCGAGCAATGAGGGACAAAACTCCATTTGCCTTCTTAATCACTTGTTGCACCTGTAAACCAACTTTTTGCGACTCATGCACTAGCACACCCAGGTCTCTCTGCACAGAAGCATGTTTTAATATTTTATCATTTAAATAATAATCTCTTTTGCTGTTATTCCGACCAAAATGGATAACCTCACATTTGTCAACATTGTATTCCATCTGCCAGACCCTAGCCCATTCACTTAACCTATCCAAATCCCTCTGCAGAGTTCCGGTATCCTCTGCACTTTTTGCTTTACCACTCATCTTAGTGTCGTCTGCAAACTTGGACACATTACACTTGGTCCCCAACTCCAAATCATCAATGTAAATTGTGAACAATTGTGGGCCCAACACGGATCCCTGAGGGACACCACTAGCTACTGATTGCCAACCAGAGAAACCCATTAATTCCCACTCTTTGCGTTCTATTATTTAACCAATCCTCTATCCATGCAACTACTTTACCCTTAACGCCATGAATCTTTATCTTATGCAGCAACCTTTTGTGTGGCACCTTGTCAAAAGCTTTCTGGAAATCCCGATATACCACATCCATTGGCTCCCCATTATCTACTGCACTGGTAATGTCCTCAAAAAATTCCACTAAATTAGTTATCGACAGGACGCGTTCGTCTCTGTCAGGCAGGAGTCAGACATATCGCTAAGGATCAGAGAAGCAACACTCAGTCCTTAATACAAATCATCCTTATACTTCTGTGGAGTCCAGCCAATGGCTTTAGCTCCCTGCCCATGAACCTGGGCACTATCATGAGAATCCACTGTTAACTCCACAGTAATGAGGAGATGTCACATCCCACAGTGGGAGAGCTCTTCACTCCCTAGCCCTGGTCATTCCCATATTGAAACTCTATGAGGGCATCCCTAGCTCTTTGGCCTATGTGGTCCTGGCTATGGACCAATGTCCTTCCTCCTCCTCCGCGGTTTGCCCTTCACCATCCTCCTTGACCTCCTCCTCATCCGAGGAGATGTGGTGCTCCCCCATCTACCCGTGGTCGCCTTCGCAGGGCCAAGTTGTGGAGAGCGCAGCAGTTCACAATAATGCAGGACATCCTCCGGGGGCTGTATTGGAGAGCACCCCCCAGGCACCGGAACTGCATCTTCAGCAGTCCAGCTGTCTGCTCAACCAGCACGTACATTGTAATGTGAGATTCAATGTAACGAGTCTCTGGAGTGTTTGTGGCCTCCATACTGGTGTCACCAGCCACCTCCTGAGTGGGTACGGTGGCGCAGTGGCACAGTGGTTAGCAATGCTACTTCACAACGTTAGGGACCTGATGCACAATCAATTGCACAAAGACTTGAGTTGGATACAACTGAGGCTTTATTGCTCTAAGATGTGTGGCCTCCCACAGCAGCTGGCAAAATGGCTGCGGCATGGAGGACACACATATTTATACACAGGGACTACCAACGTACCTGTAGTACAGGCCCTACAATACATCCTCTAATAGAGGTGCAACAGTGGTTTACCACAGGACCTAAGTTCAATTCTGGCCTTGGGTCAATGTGTGGATTTTATACGTTCTTCCCGTGTCTGCATGGGTTTCCCCTGGGTGCTCCGGTTTCCTCCCACAGTCAACAGGTGTGCAGGTTAGATGGATTGGCCATGCTAAATTGTCCGTGTCCAGGGATGTGTTATGGTGTGACGGGGATAGGGGGGAATGGGCATAGGTAGGGTGCTCATTCGAAGGGTCAGTGCAGACACAATGGGCCAAATGGCCTCCTTCTGCACTGTACGGATTTTAGGGTTCTTTGTACCTTGCATAGTTCTATTGTGAAGTGATACATAAGTCCTCAGGCTATTGCTCGATTTTTGAAACCCAGATCAGCATCCCATGCCACGAGAAGTAAAGTGGAGGAGCGTGGAATGTCTGAAAAGGTTTGAAATCATCGAGCCTATTCAGTTTTCTCCTTTGGACAGCTCTAATCGTTCCTGTCCTTAAAAATGATGGTACAGAGTCCCATCTGGATCTGCTTCAAAAAGTGAGCTGGAGACAAGAGAAACAGAAGAAGGGACACAAATACCTCTCCAAAGACAGGCAGTTAAAACTGGATGACCAAGTTTACATTAGAAACTTTGGTAGGTGGTTACCAGGAATAAATTTAAACCAAAGTGGTCCAGTATCTTGGGTTGTGAGACTGCAACAGGAAAAGTTGTGCACAGACACTAAGACCATATTTGTTGTTTCGACTCAGTCAGGAAATATTTCAGGTCCGTAACCATTACAGATAACATGGCAGAAGATAATGCTGCTGTGGACGTTCCTGTGTTTCCAGGTTTGCTGGTTGACTCTGCTCGGGGAGTGGAAATGGGATGTTCATGTTCAGATTTTCAACCTGCCTTTCTACCTACGATTCCAGATTAGCCGTTACAAGGTTCATCAGTGGTATTGCGTAGGTCGCAATGCAATCGCAAAGCTCCTGACAGACCTTTTGTAATGACCTCCAATTAGCATTATTGGTTGGCCAATTGGAGTATGAGCTCCCTCAATGATAGCTCATTAAGGGGGCCCATATAAGCACCTGTGTAGGCTTTGTGAGCAGTTTTAAGTTGACTGGAATTCTAGCAGCACTGTTTGGAGCTGCTCTTGTATCTAGTTATTGGCAATAAATATTGGTGTGGTGACGGGACTCCTGCCTCCTGTGGATTGTTACAGTGGCGACGAGGTAAACAAAGAACTTTGCGGAGACCAGCTGCCGCACTCGGAGGGTAAGGCTTGCTGTTTCAAAAATGGCATTTTTTGGGAGGTTAGATGCATTCGACCCGACTATTGAGGACTGGTCCCAGTATGTGGAGAGAATGTGTTACTTCTTCCGGGCCAATTATATAATTATGGACGAAAGGAGACGGGTTATCCTGCTGTCGGTGTGCGGACCCTCAGCTTTCGCCATTATACGTAGTCTAACTTATCCCGATGCGCCGGACACTAATTCTTTTCAAGAATTAACGGAATTGGTGAAAGAGCACTACGACCCAAAACCACCCCTCATTTTGCGTAGGTACAGATTCTATACAGCGAAGCGGGAAGACAGGGAGTCAGTCACAAATTTCTTGACCCGCCTGAGAAGGCTAGCGGAAAAATGTGAGTTCGGCCCGATGCTAAATGAAATGCTTCGGGACCGGTTAGTGCGTGGCATAAACAACCTCACAATACAGAAGCGCCTGTTGGCGGAAACGGAGCTAGACTGCAGGCAGGCGTTTCATCTCGCACTGTCCCTAGAAAAGGCAGCAAGTGGGGGGCAGGAACTACAGGGCACGCCAATGGAGGTAGATACCTGTGAGAGGGACTACCACAACAGGTCCAGCTACCAGACAGCCGCTCTTAGGAAAAGCCTATGGAATAGAGGGAAAAAGGAAAACCCCAGAACTGCCCCCAAGTCTGCCAGGACTAACTGGAGACAGAGGGAAGTACCAGCTGAGGTTCCCCCAACAGAGAAGGACCGTTTTTGGCACCGGACAGAGTGGGGCAACAGCAACAGAAACCCTAGAAGGAGGTGGCAAAAGAGGAATAGCAGGTGGGGATGCAGGGAAGTATACAACCTAGACGCCCCATCCTCCTCCGAAGGGGAACAATTATATAATATTGCGATGAAGAAAGCAGAACCTATTAAGATTACCCCACGGGTGAACGGTCAGCCGACAATAATGGAAATAGACACGGGGCGGCTGTATCAGTAATGGGAGTGGCAGAATTTTTAAAAATCAAAGATGGACTCCAGCCACTAACCCTAACAAAAACATCGACAAAACTTAAAACCTACACGGGGGAACCCCTGGAAGTTCTAGGCACGACTCATGTACCCCTGGAATATTGGCAATAAATATTGGTGTGGTGACGGGACTCCTGCCTCCTGTGAATTATTACACCTTTGTACAGTTAAGACATTACTTTTGTTGTATTTCTGTCCTCGGGGGGGGGGGGGGGGATTGAAATTTAAGGGGGGAAGTGTTAAAGAGTGCCATTTTGAGTGTTCTTGTAAGCCTTTCTCCTATTTAATTGTTTTACTGGCATTTGTTGAGGGGTTTTGAGCATGTGCAAACTTAGGCAAAAGTAATTGTATACTGAAAGTTTGCAGAATATTCTGGCTACATCTGTACCAGCTCTTCAGCCTCCAATTCAGTATCCCACCACTGAAGATTTTTTTGGGAAACAGTGAGACAGTTCCAGTCCTTCTAGGATCTGTCTCTCCTGACCAGATCCTAGTAACATCACCTCCTATATCTTTACCATGATAGGAATTTGACTGCTCTTGGAACTCCACAGTTCCTGCAGTTTCTTTCATTGCAACCAGTTGTCTTGTAAGTACTTCTCTCTTTTGTTGAAGTCGTCGTTGCTCCTCTTCTAGCTCATGCAGATGGCTGCTGTTATGCTGGAGATCCTGTGCTAGATCCACCTTTTCTCCCAGATCCACTTTTTCAACCTAGCTTTGTCCTTTTTGTGTAATCATTAAGATGACACGGTGGCACTGTGGTTAGCATTGCTGCCTCACAGCGCCAGGAACCTGGGTTCAATACCGACCTTCGGTCACTATCTGTGTGGAGTTTGCATGTTTTATAGAATAGAATTTTTAAATAGAATTTACAGTGCAGAAGGAGGCCATTCAGCCCACCGAGTCTGCACGGCCCTTGGAAAGAGCACCCCACTTAAGCCCATGCCGCCACCCTATCCCCATAACCCAGTAACCCCACTTAACCTTTTTGGACACTAAGGGCAATTTCGCATGGCCAATCCACCTAACCTGCACATCTTTGGACTGTGGGAGGAAACCGGAGTACCCGGAGGAAACCCACGCAGACACGGGGAGAACATGCAGACTCCATACAGACAGTGACCCAAGTGTGAATCGAACCTGGGACCCTGGAGCTCTGAAGCAACAGTACTAAGCACAATGCTACCGTGCTTCCCTTTTTTAGGACATTTTCTCCCTGTGTCTGCGTGGGTTTCCTCAGGGTGCCCCGGTGTCCTCCGACAGTCCAAAGATGTGCAGGTCAGGTGGATTGGCCATGATAGATTACCCCCTAGTGTCCAGGGATGTGCAGATTAGGTAATGTGGTTATGGGGATAGGGCAGGGTAGACGGGTGAGTGGGCATGGGTAGCGTGCTCATTCGAAGGGTCAGTGCAGACTTTCTGGGCTGAATGGCCTTCTTCAGCACTGTAGGGATGCTATGATTCTACGATCACTGATACCTTCTGCATGATGAGGCTCCAATGCCAGCTGCTCCCTAGACTTCAGCTCTTCATTAACTCTGTCAAGGAGCTCTGTTTGGAGTTTATGCAAATGGATGGAGTCTGTATGGGTTGGGAACAATGCAAGCACTTTCTCTCCATGAACAAAACTACAAACCTTTGATTTCACTGCCGCCTTTTTTAGTATCTGTTGTGACAATTTTAAATGTTCCCTAGCCAACTCACCAGCCCTAATCTCCGCCTAACGTTTAACACATGGTCCAACAATATAGTCTCCAACCACTGACTCACCGATTTCTCTTTGATCAATTTAAGTTGTCCTCTCTCTTCATGACCAAAAATCAATTAAAATGGCCTGAATTTAGTTGATTCATTACGTGCATCCCTAATTGAATTAGTACAAGTGGCATTCCTTTATCCCAATCCTCTGGATAATCCTGACTATCGGCCCTCAACATGGTCTTTCACGTTTGACGCCACCTTTCGAACACTCCTTGTGAATTTGTAGTAAAGAACATCTCTGAAAGGGATGGAACAAACTCACAATGCAAGGCCAGCCTTTGGAGTCAAGTTAGAAAGTCTGTAACTGACTCCCCTAGAGTTCGCACAGCAATTTTGAATCGGTATTGTTGCATAATCATGGACGGTTTCAGGTCGGAATGGTTAGATACCAACTCCACCAATTCATCAAAGGACTTTTAATCCAGGCAGCCGGCTACGTGAGGCTTTTACTAATGCTGAAGGTTGGAGCCCCAGAGGCAGTCTGGAGGATTATCTTCTGTCGGTCCTCTCCACTGATGCCGTTAGCCTGGAAAAAGTACCTAATTCACTCAGCGCATTGGGCCCAATATTCCAGACCTGCATCGAAGGCCTCTAACTTCCCAAAAAGTGGCATTTTTCAAACGTCTATACGCACGTTGCTGCCTGGCAATATCCTGGTACGGCTCGGATGTCCAGAATCAGAATCAGAATTTTTTTCGTACCTCGTCACCAGTATAAAGACCCAAGAGGCTGAGTAGTCGAGTGAACGCTAGTTTATTCCCAGTCAAAGGAAACTACCTCTATGGCGGCAAATACACATAGTATCAGTCCCAGTTGGGACCGGTCCCTGGTGGACTGGCTTTCATGTCAGATAATTATGAGCCTCAGCTGGACCCAGTGGGCCTCGTGGGGGTTATTACAGCGGGGAAGAAAGATGAGAAAGAAAGGAGGAAAGGAAAACTGAAACATACATTTTTCATACTAAAGGTTTAAATTTTAAAAATATCACAGAAAAATGAAAACCTAAAAGAATAAGACCCTACCTTTGTAATGGCTAATTTTCAGTGCCAGAAAGGTTCATTGGCAGTAATCGACATATTGCCACATAGTTAAAAAAATCTTGTCGACGCGTAATACCCTCGAGGCCCTGTGAAAAAAGAACCCTTGTGCTTTAAGGGCTGTTCTCAATGATACACACTGAAACAAACACTAACTGCTGTTGATAGGCCATCAACTTAGTAGAAGATACTCTTTTGCCTGCCTGAAACTTGCAGGTTTTCCAGTGCACGGAACGGTCCAGGAGAAAGTGCAGCAGAGCGTGCTTTTTTTCAGGACGAGTTTGCTCTAGTACACATAACTGTAATGATATGTATATAGGCAAGCCAGTGAAGGGTTAATTATTATATCTCAGTGTAATTTAAACACTAGAGGGCACTACCATTTGTCTGTATATAAATCAGACCTCAGGAAATGCTGGGTAGTTAGAAAGGAGAAAGACTGAGAACAGCAGGAGGAGTAGAATAGTTTAGAGAGTTAACATGAGGATATCATTAGTGACTACTGGATTATTGATTACTGCAAGTCAGATTCAAGATTACTTTATTATTAATTATAGCTCAGTGGCGTGTGCAAACTTCATTTAATTAATCGGTATCCAATAAATTTGTTTTGATTCAATCTAATGATTGGTGGTTTCTTTGTCATCAACTCATCGAACCATTCTGGATCAAAGGCAACACCATATTACCACAATAACATTTGGGCTATATGTATTAGTTATGAAATGCAAATATTTTATAAGTGGAGTGAGGCATATTAACATGCCAAATACTCCATATAGCCAAATTCTTCTATATTTCACTCGATGTGAAATGTCATATTTGAATTGAATTATAATGCACCTTTACAAGTTTTATGAATAGAGTACATTGAGAAAAAAGATCTGACAGCTGATTAAATAAAGACTTTAAATGGCTCCAAAACAGGTTCTGTGCATCATTCCAGGCAACTCCCACTTTCTGTGGTGTGTTTTACGACTGTGCAAGTAGAGCAACTTTGCATTTCAGTGCAGAGCAACGTAGAGAAAACATTTTTGGATATTGGACAATCTATTAGTTTGAGGTTGACGGCTCTTTAAAAATAATTCATGCACGAGCCCATCCATAATTGCCCTTGAACTGATGCCACTTTTAAAAAATAAATTTAGAGTACTCAATTGTTTTTTTTCAATTAAGGGGAGAATGTGCAAACTCCACACACTGACCCATGACCAGGATCGAACCTGGGTCCTCAGCGTCATAGGCAGCAGTGCTAACCACTGTGCCACCATGCCGCCTTGAACTGACAGCATTTAAGAGTCAACCACACTGCTGTGGATCTCGAGTCACGTGTAGGCCCGCCCAGGTATGGATGGCATCCAGGGCCGGCTCAAGGCACCGGCAACTCGGGCGACTGCCCGGGGCGCCATGTGCTCGGGGGCGCCAGAGGCTCGGGTCCCGCGCATGCGCAGTTGGGCCGGTGCCAACCAGCGCATGCGCGGTGGCCGCCCGCCCCCAGGGCGGCCCCCCGGCTCGGTCCCCCCCGCCCTCGGGTCCGCCCCCCCGGCGTGTCCGCCCCCCTCTCGGGTTCGCCCCCCCGCGTGTCCGCCCCCCCGCCCCGCCCTCGGGTCCGCCCCCCCCTCCTCGGCCCCGCCCCCCCTCGCCCCCGCCCCCCCCTCGCCCCCCCCTCCCCTCGGCCCCGCCCCCCCCCCCCCAAGGGCGCCGAAGTTCAGCTTGCCCGGGGCGCCAGCAACCCTAGAGCCGGCGCTGATGGCATTAATAGGGTCATTAGCGAACCAGATGGATTTTTATTACAATGGTTTCAAGGTCATCATTAGATTTTTAATTCAAGATTTATATTGAATTCAGATTTCACCATCTGCCGTGCTGGGATTCAAACTCGGCCCCAGAGCATTACCCTACATTCCTAGCTTAATAGTCCAGTGAAAATACCATGATGCCACCACCTCCCCTGGATGAGCCTTATCTTCGCATTCAGGCTCTCTCAGTGAGGAAATCAGTAGCTAGCTGGTAGAACAGGTGGTGGCGGATTGTTGGTTCCATCTCTCTCCTCGTTATTTTCTATGGGGCTGCTCTTGTTGCTTGGGAGGCCTTGACACTATTTTTGTTGCTAAATCATGATTTTGGTCACGATTGAGCACCTGCTTCCCATGGTGGTGGCATCATGGTATTTTCACTGGACTATTAAGCTAGGAATGCAGGGTAATGCTCTGGGGCCGAGTTTGAATCCCAGCACGGCAGATGGTGAAATCTGAATTCGATATAAATCTTGAATTAAAAATCTAATGATGACCATGAAACCATTGTAATAAAAATCCATCTGGTTCGCTAATGGCCCTATTGATGCTAATAGAGCAGATCTTCATGGAGGCTCTGAGATTGTCTTTGAAATGTTTCCTTTGGCCAGTCTGAATGGGTTCCCTGGCCTTAGATCTGAGTAGAGTTTGGCAGTCGGGCATTTTGATGACATATTCTGTTCATCTCAGCTGACGTGAGGTTATCATGGTCTCTGACTAGACATCTGTCCTCTCATGAAAGAGAACCCTACTTCACTGTTATTTATTTCACAGCAAATTAGGGGCCTAGAATGCACAATCAATGCCAGATATCAGCATGACAGTACCTCGGGCACAGGCAAACTGAAAAATAAATCTTAAGCACAAATAGAGGGTTTTCCAGCATTGTTGGGAGATGAAAACCGCTTATTGTCGCAAGTAGGCTTCAAATGAAGTTACTGTGAAAAGCCCCTTGTCTCCACATTCCGGCGCCTGTTCAGGGAGGCTGGTACAGGAATCGAACCGTGCTGCTGGCCTGCCTTGGTCTGCTTTAAAAGCCAGTGATTTAGCCCAGTGTGCTAAACCAGCCCCTTGTGTGCTAAACCAGCCCCTTATACCTCTGTGGACAAGAACATAGGACTTTGAAGCAGGAGTAGGCCATTTGGCCCTTCAAATCTGCTCCGTCATCCAATAAACTGGTCTCAATTCCACTTTTCAGTTTGTTGACCCCCTCGCTTATCAAAAGTCTTGAATAAATCCAATGACCCTGCCTCTTTCTTGGGAAGAGAATTTCAATAAACAATAACCTTCTCTGAGAGAAAATAAGTTCTCTTTATCTGATTTGATTTGATTTATTGTCGCATGCACCGAAGTACAGTGAAAAGTATTTTTCTGTGGCCGAGGGAACGTACACAGTACATACATAGTAGACAAAAAAATAATCAACAGAGAACATTGACAAACAGTGATTGGTTACAGTACGGAACAAGGAGCCAAACAAAGCAAATACTGGGGCAGCACGGTAGCATGGTGGTTAGCATAAATGCTTCACAGCTCCAGGGTCCCAGGTTCGATTCCAGGCTGGGTCACTGTCTGTGCGGAGTCTGCACATCCTCCCCGTGTTTGCGTGGGTTTCCTCCGGGTGCTCCGGTTTCCTCCCACAGTCCAAAGATGTGCAGGTTAGGTGGATTGGCCACATGCTAAATTGCCCGTAGTGTCCTAAAAAGTAAGGTTAAGGGGGGGGTTGTTGGGTTACGGGTATAGGGTGGATACGTGGGTTTGAGTAGGGTGATCATTGCTCGGCACAACATCGAGGGCCGAAGGGCCTGTTCTGTGCTGTACTGTTCTATGTTCTATGAGCAAGCAGCATAAGGCGTCGTGAATAGTGTTCTTACAGGGAACAGATCAGTCCGAGGGGAGTTGTTGAGGAGTCTTGTAGCTGTGGGGAAGAAGCTGGTCCTATGTCTGGATGTGCGGGTCTTCAGACTTCTGTACCTTCTGCCTGATGGAAGGGTCTGGAAGAAGGCAATGCCTGGGTGAGAGGGTCACTGATAAAGCTGTCTGCCTTTCTGAGGCAGCGGGATCAATGTGGGGGTGGCAAGCTTATGTGATACGTTAGGCTCAGTTCAGCGCCGGCCCTAGGGTTGCTGGCGCCCCCGGGCAGGCTGAACTTCGGCGCCCTTGGTGGGGGGGGGCCGAGTTGAGGGGGGGGGGCCAGTTTGGGGGGGGGGGGCGGCCGAGTTGGGGGGGGGGGCGCGAGTTGGGGGGGGGCGCGAGTTGGGGGGGGGGCGCGAGTTGGGGGGGGGCCCGAGTTGAGGGGGGGGGGGGCCGAGTTGAGGGGGGGGGGGGCGAGTTGAGGGGGGGGGGGGCCGAGTTGAGGGGGGGGGGGGCCGAGTTGAGGGGGGGGGGCCGAGTTGAGTTGGGGGGGCCGAGTTGGGGGGGGGGGCCGCGAGTTGGGGGGGGCGCGAGTTGGGGGGGGCGCGAGTTGAGGGGGGGGGGCCGAGTTGAGGGGGGGGGCCGAGTTGAGGGGGGGGGGGGCCGAGTTGAGGGGGGGGGCCGAGTTGAGGGGGGGGGGGCCGAGTTGAGGGGGGGGGGGCGAGTTGAGGGGGGGGGGGCGAGTTGAGGGGGGGGGGCGAGTGGGGGGGGGGCCGAGTTGAGGGGGGGGGGCCGAGTTGAGGGGGGGGGGGCCGAGTTGAGGGGGGGGGGGCCGAGTTGAGGGGGGGGGGCCGAGTTGAGGGGGGGGGGGCCGAGTTGAGGGGGGGGGGGCCGAGTTGAGGGGGGGGGGCCCGAGTTGAGGGGGGGGGGGGCCGAGTTGAGGGGGGGGG